>NC_063170.1:8331234-8533734 GCF_023159225.1 Perognathus longimembris pacificus
GCAAAAGGAGCTCAAACAGTGCCCAGGCCCTGAGTTCCATCCCCAGGACTGCAACAAAGTCATTGGTATATGATCTAGATGTAGTTCAGGGCTCTGTTCATTGTGAAGAGGGAAAAAGGTATAGTAGTGAAGTGCAGGGCTGGTTGAATAAGCAGCCCGTTGCTGAGATAGATAAGGGAAGCATTCCAGGAGTCTCCACCAGCTTCTGAGCAACTAGATTTATCCATATTACAAGCAGAAGGGCTCCTCTTTTTTTTTTTTTTTTTTTTTTTTTTTGCCAGTCCTGGTGCTTGAACTCAAGGCCTGAGCACTGTCCCTGGTTTATTTTTGCTCAAGGCTAGCACTCTTAACACTTGAGCCACATTGCCACTTCTGGATTTTTCTGTATATGTGGTGCTGAGAATTGAACCCAGGACTTCATGCAAGCTAGGCAAGTACTCTACCACTAGACCACATTCCCAGCCCAGAAGGGTTCCTCTTAAGGATGGTCATGGCCCCCAACTTAATATCTGGATTTGGATAAAGGAACCTGTTGAATATTGAAGAAAATAAGAAGTCTATGTCTTTCTATGTCTTGGAGCTTTTGTTAACTCAGCAAAGCTCTGTGAGCTGCCAACATTTAGATGAGGTGCTAGTTAATGCAAGTTGCAAATGGAAGGCTAGCAGATGAGTTATTCCTGCTAAAAAGGAGTTAGTCTGCCTTGGATAAATGATCATACTATGCTTTCAAACTAATTCCCATAGACCCTACTATTTAAACACCGCCAATATTAAAACAGTACTTGGAGAAGAGTACTGATAAATTCCTAGGCTTGTACTCCAGTGGATGGGGGTGGAAGGCTACAGAAAATTGATCAGGAACAGATGGGAAGGGAGTTGGTTGTGGGGAAGAGGAAAAGTATCTACAGCTTCATAAGTCTTAACCTCAAACACCCAAGCCTAGTGAAGTTCTGAGACCTGAAGTAGCTTTATAGTTGGCCATGACTATTTCCTCTCATGAGGATGATGTCTGACTATTGTGGTAGAGTAACAGTATTTCATTGTTCTTACAAATGACCCAGTTGGTTTTGTGGGGAGTTTTGTTGTTGTTTTTTTGGTGTTTTTTGTTTTTTTTTCCCCAGTCCTGGGCCTTGGACTCAGGGCCTGAGCACTGTCCCTGGCTTCTCTGCTCAAGGCTAGCACTCTGCCACTTGAGCACAGCGCCACTTCTGGCCATTTTCTATATATGTGGTGCTGGGGAATCGAACCCAGGGCTTCATGAATATGAGGCACTCTTGCCACTAGGCTATATTCCCAGCCCTTATGGGGAGTTTTTTGTTTTTATGCTAGTCTAGGGACTTGGACTCAGAGCCTGGATACTGTCCTTGAGCTTTCTTGGCTCAAGACTTGAGCCACACCTCCACTTCTGGCTTTTTGCTGGTTAATTGGATAAGAGTCTCATGGGGTTTCCTGCCCAGGCTGGCTTTGAATTGTGACTTAAAGCTCAACTAGGATTAGTTGTGAGCCACCAGCACCCAGCTAACGAAGGCTTCTGTGGTGTGCTACCTGAGAAGAACAAATCCAGAAAGGAAGAAGATATTAATACCAGTTTCAGCTCTGAGACTAACTGCAGTGCTAATGATATTATTTCACAACCCTTCCTTGAGTTTTTTTTTCTCAGAAAGTGACACCCAAAGAAATTTTGGAGATGAGTCTCATGGATTTGTGTACTCAGGGTAGCTCAGATCTCAGATCTCAGCTTCCTGAGTAGCTAGAATTATAGCCCTGAGCTGCCGGCATCTAGCTTCATACTCTTTGATCTGAGGGTTGAATCTATGGTCTTACCACACATGCTAAGGACACATTTTTATGTACCACTGAGCTACATCCCCATCCCTGAGGTAGTGTATTTTATACTGAAAAGTCAACGAGGCAAGGAGACCCGAGTTAAGTCAATCATTTCACTGGTTTGGCAGTTTGTGCCTTCTGTAAGATCTAGATTTGCCCGACACAGCCTGAGCTGGCAAAGTTCCCAGATTTCTGTTTCTCGCTCTTGGTCACTGTGATTTCAAGAAAGCCTTATCCGCCTCCCTATCTCCAGAGGCATTCTGTGGCTGGTGTAGTATTTCCTGAGTGCATGATGAAAGATAGACAACTGCTAGCTTCTCAGTGCAGATTGTCAATTTCTAGCCTTAAATTGGCTTAAAATAGTCTCCCACTTGTTATCTGAGCACATACAGACCCAGTATTGAAAATTGAGGGCCCTTAGTGACTTCCCAAGCACTTCTGGTAATGGCTGTGACTTACCTGCCTTAGACAGCCCTAGATGGGCCAGATAAATATTAGCAGACACAGACAGCCATGCAGGGCTACCTTAGGGAGTGTTCAAGGCTGGCAGCCTCAAGATCATTTTTGTGACCGTAGCATCAGTCACTTTTTCTTTCTTTCTTTTTTTTTTTCCTGGTCCTGAGGCTTGAACTCAGGGCCTGGGAACTATCACTGAGCCTCTTTGTGTTCAAGGCTAGCACTCTACCACTTGAGCCACAGTGCCACTTACGGCTTTTTCTCAGTAGTTTATTGGAGATAAGAATCTCACAGACTTTTCTGCCTGGGCTGGCTTCAAACCACAATCCTTAGATCTATCTCAACCTCCTGAGTTGCTAGGATTACAGGTGTGAGCCACTGTTTCCTGCAATCATTTGCTTTCATTCTTAAAGACAGACGCTTGGCATCATCCACAGTGGACAATTTAAACTCATAGAATACTCAGTCTCAGGGATTTCTTTTGTAGTTCCTTAAGCTTATTGCAACTTTTAGTGTTCTAGTTACATTTGGTCTACATTTGACTACATACTTGTGGTTCAGAACAATAGAAGCTATGTCTTCTGAACATGATGAAGAGCAGGAATTACATGTTGCAAACCATTCTCATTCCCCAATGTGTTGCATTGCCAGAGTGCGATAAAAATGTATGAGGTGAGGAGGCTGAGGATCAAGGTTTGAAGCCACCCTGGGCAGGAAAGTCTGTAAGACTTAACTTTTTGTCAGTCCTGGGGCTTGAACTCAGGGCCTGAGCACTGTCCCTGGCTTCTTTTTGCTCAAGGCTAGCACTCTACCACTTGAGTCACAGCACCATGTCTGGCTTTTTCTTTCTTTTTTCATTTTTTTTTTTTTTTGCCAGTCCTGGGGCTTCAACTCAGATCCTGAGCACTGTCCTTGGATTCTTTTGCTCAAGGCTAGCATTCTGCCACTTGAGCCACAGCACCACTTTTGGCTTTTGCTGTTTATGTGGTGCTAAGGAATCGAACCCAGGGCTTCATGCATGCTAGGCAAGCACTGTACCACTAAGCCACATTCCTAACCCCATGTCTGGCTTTTTCTATATATGTGGTGCTGAGGAATCGAAACCAGGGCTTCATGTACATAAGGCAAGCACTCTACCACTAGGCCATATTCCCAGCCCCTGTGAGACTTATCTATGAGACTTATGGAACTGTGGTTTAAGTTGGTAGAGTGGCTAGCCATGAGCACAAAAGTGCTGGGACAGCCCTCAGGCCCAGAGTTCAAGCTCCAAGACCAAAAAAAAAAAAAAAAAAAGTGCACCAGGGTGGTGAGCAGACTCAGGGATTCTGGTTGGAGGCTGTCTATAGGCTAGCAGTGTTCAACCTGATTGCTCATTTAATCCCTGGGTGCAGAACTGTTGACATCCTTGCATTATTCCACAGCTCTCAGAACCTGACCCAGGCCTGATGCTAGCTCAAATGACAATGAATGTGAGAAGCTTTGGGAAGGAGGAGGGGTCACTAGTGTAGGGTTCAAGCTAGCAGTGCTGAAGATATTGCATGCAGGTCAGCAAAAACAGTTGCCGACACTGACAAGTCTGTCCTCAAAGGATGTTTTGTTATTTCCTTTTCATCCTTGAAATATGAGTCAAAGTTCTGGTGTGGAATCAACATTCCCAGGTAAAGGGCTTCACACCTGATTAGTAATATTGGCTATCAAGTTTGGAGTTTCATAGTGTGGGCTAGGCATTGCCTTTGTGTTTTATCCTTAACCTCCACAATTTTTGTTTACATTGAGTTAAAGTTTGCCAAAGAGCAAGGATTATGGCCTATGTACTATTCAGTGCTGCTTGGCTCCCTGGATAAGAAAGTTTTTTGTTTTTGTTTTGTGCCCGTCCTAGCTCTTAAACTGTGCCTGGGAACTGTGCCTGAGAGCTTCTTTTGCCAGCATTCTACCACTTGAGCCACAACTCCACTTCTTGCTCTTTCTGAGCAGCTTAGTGGAGGAAAGAGTGTCCCAGACTTTTCTGTCAGGGCTGGTTTTGAACCATAATCTTCAGTTCTCAGCCTCTTCAGTAGCTAGGACTATAGGTGTGAACCAACCAGTTCCCCGGATTTTTAAGATTGGTTGGAGAACCTGGGATCAGAAGGCTCATACCGGGGCTGGGGGTATGGCCTAGTGGCAAGAGTGTTTGTCTCATATACATGAGGCCCTGGGTTCAATTCCCAAGCACCACATATACAGAAAATGGCCAGAAGGGGCGCTGTGGCTCAAGTGGCAGAGTGCTAGACTTGAGCAAAAAGAAGCCAGGGACAGTGCTCAGGCACTGAGTCCAAGCCCCAGGACTGGCCAAAAAAAAAAAAAAAAAAAAAAAAAAAAAAAGAAGGCTCATACCTATAATCCTAGTTTTTCAGAAGGCTAGATCTGAAGATAGTGGTTCAAAGTCAACCCAGGCAGAAAAGTACATTGAGACTCTTTTCTCTAACCAGCAAATCTCGAAGTGGAGCTGTGGCTCAAGTAGTAAAGCTCTAGCCTTAAGCGAAAAAGTAGAGAGAGAGCAAGAGGTTGAGTTCAAGCCTCAGTGCTAGGACATTAAATAAATAAATGAATAAAATAAAGAATGTACATCTATCTATTTTTTTTTTTTTTGCCAGTCCTGGGGCTTGGACTCAGTGCCTGAGCACTGTCCCTGGCTTCTTTTTGCTCAAGGCTAGCACTCTACCACTTGAGCCACAGTATCACTTCTGGTTTTCTGTTTATATGGTGCTGAGGAATCAAACCCAGGGATTCATACATGCTAGGCAAGCACTCTACCACTAAGCTACGTTCTCAGCCTCCTATCTATTTATAGACAGATAGATGTATGAGTGGGAGGAGGAACAGAAGCAAAAGAAGTTTGCATCTCTTATCTATGAGATAAGCTCTCCTGAATTTGCTGTGGCTGGTTTTGAACTGTGATCCTCAGATATCAGCCTCCTGAGCAACTACGATTATTAGGCGTGAGCTACTAATACCCCACTCTTTTATTGTTTTTGCCTCACATACTCTACTACTGAGCCATGTCCCTAGCCCTTTTATTTATTTATTTTTTGTTGTGGGGCTTGAACTCAGGGCCTGATCCCTTTTGCTTGAGGCTAGTGCCCTACCACTTTAAGCCACAGCACCACTTCCAAGTTTTTGAGTGGTTAATTGGAGATAAGAATCTCCTGGGAATTTTTCTGCCTAAGCTGGCTTTGAACCACTATCCTCAGATCTCAGCCCTCCTGAGTAGCTAGGATTATAGGCATGAGCCACTGGCACTTGGCCTACTTTATTGTTATTGTAGAGGTGATACACTGAGAGGTTAACATTTACATGTGTGAGGTAATGAATACATTTCCTTTTGTACAGTGTCACCTGTTCCCTCACTTTTTTTTTTTTTTTTTTTTTTTTGGGCCAGTCCTGGGCCTTGGACTCAGGGCCTGAGCACTGTCCCTGGCTTCTTCCCGCTCAAGGCTAGCACTCTGCCACTTGAGCCACAGCGCCGCTTCTGGCCGTTTTCTGTATATGTGGTGCTGGGGAATCGAACCTAGGGCCTCGTGTATCCGAGGCAGGCACTCTTGCCACTAGGCTATATCCCCAGCCCTGTTCCCTCACTTTTCCCATTCCCTCCCTCCCATCTCCACCCGCAAGTTTTGTATAGTTCACTTTTATCAGTGTCCAATGTGCTTCACTGCTGCACTTTTTCACTTTTTTCTCAGATTCTGTGTCCTCCCCCTGCCCTCCCACAGATATGCACATGAATATACTACATATAAAGAATACAAAATCGACCAAACAATTACTCAACATATAAAGGTCAAAAATTGACCTCTCAGGGGAATACAATAGCTCAAAAGCTATGTATGTACGTTCATATAAGACTACTGTCGACATATTGTCTAATATCGACATTACATTTAAAGCCCTAGGCGAACTTTCTTGGGCGTGGCCACATGGCTACTGTATATGTTCTTGATACATTGTATATTGTACATATGTCTACCTGACCTAGAGAAGGGATAGAAAAACAGGGCGTAAGATATCACAAGAAATGTACACACTGCCCTACTATGTAACTGTACCCTTTTTGCACAACACCTTGTCAAAAAATTTGTGTTCAATTAATAAATTAAATTTAAAAAAATACAAAATCGGGGCTGGGAATATGGCCTAGTGGTAAAGTGCTTGCCTCGTATACATGAAGCCCTGGGTTCGATTCCTCAGCACCACATATATAGAAAAAAACCGGAAGAAGCGCTGTGGCTCAAGAGGTAAAATGCTAGCTAGCATTTAGCAAAAAGAAGCCAGGGACTGTGCTCAGGCTCTGAGTCCAAGCCCCGGCCGGACTGGCAACAAAAACAAAACAAATAAACAAGGAATACAAAATCATCAGAAAAAGAAAAAAACATTTTAAAGTCTTTTGTTTCCATACCTTTGGAGTTTGTTTCAGTGTGTATATTACTTTATATAAACATGAAGAGAGCTTAGACATTGCACCTTTGTGATTCTCTCCTAAGACTATCATCTTTTGGTCACTATAAGAGTATGTAGAGGGCTGGGAATATGGCCTAGTGGCAAAGTGTTTGCCTCATATACATGAAGCCCTGGGTTTGATTCCTCAGCACCACATATATAGAAAAAGCCAGAAGTGGCACTGTGGCTCAAGTGGTAGAGTGCTAGCCTTGAGCAAAAAGAAGCCAGGGACAGTGCTCAGGCCCTGAGTTTAAGCCCCAGGACTGGCAAAAATAAATAAATAAATAAATAAATTCTGTGTAATTTATCATATCCCAGTGTGTTTTAGATCTAACTTCCACATATCAGGGAGAACATGTGCCTTTTGTCTCTCTGATCTTGGCTTTCCTCACTTAACATGACTTGTTCTAGTTCCATCCATTTCCCTGCAAATAACATTATTTTATTTTTTCTAATGGCTGCGTAAAATTCCATTGTATATAGCTACCACAGTTTCTGGATGGGTTGTTTCTGTATCTTGGCTATTATGAATAGTGCACTTAGCCCTTTTCACTATACATATATAAAACTACATGATTTACTTCTTATTGGGATTAACTCAAGGCTCTGTACACACTAGGTAAGTGTTTTACCACTAGGTCTCCAGTGCCTATTTTATTTAGAGGCAGGTTCTCATTCGCCTAAGGTGATCCCTGAGTTTTTTTTCTTTCTTTTGGTGCCAGTCCTGGGGCTTGAGCTCAGGACTTGAGCACTGTCCCTGAGATTTTTTTTTTTTTTTTTTTTTTGCTCAAAACTAGCACTCTACCACTTTGAACCACAACTCCACTTCTGGTTTTTTTTGTTGGTTAATTGGAGATAGGAATCTCATGGACTTTCCTGCTCTGGCTGGCTCGGAACCGTGGTCCTTAGATCTCAGCCTTCCCAGTAGCCAGAGTGGCTTACAGGGGTGAGCCACCAGTGCCCAGAGGCAGCCCCTAACTTGACGGAGCTCCTGCTTTGGCCTCCCCACCACAGCAGACCAAGAGGCCCTCGGATTCCCGAACACACCTGACTGGAATGCATGTGTTCGCACGCACAAAGCTTTTTTCCTCCTGCCCAAGTCACTGAACTGGCTACATATTCCACCGGCCATCTTGGTTGTGGCAACTCCAGTTCCTTTGATTCTTCCGGAACTCTTTCTGTAACAACTCAGGCAATGAGACCACGCTCCTACCCAGGCTTTCAAAGCATTGCCAACTCCATGCGGTGGAACGCCACCTTCCTGCCCGCCAGCCAGCACGGGTCTAAGGGTCCTTTCCAGCGCGGCCTCGGCTCTCGCCCACCCTGCTCTAGGTTCGCGGGTCCACGCCGGCTGGGGAGGGGCTCTCCCGGACCACGCAGGCCACGCCCTCGACCCCGCCCCCTTATTTAAATACGCGGCGCCGGCGGGTGCGTCGAGCTCGCCGCGGATCCAAGATGGCGGCGTGTGGACGTGTACGGAGAATGTTCCGCTTGTCGGCAGCCTGGCATCTACTGCTGCTAGCGGCGGCGGCCGGGGCCCAGAAACTCCCTGGCCAGGGGGGCCACAACCAGGGCCAGGGCCTCGGGGGCAACTTTGCGTCCATCGTCGGGCAGGCTGGAGGTGGCGGCCTGGCAGTTCAGCAGCTGCCCCAGCTACCTCAGTCATCGCAGCTCCAGCTCCAGCAGCAACAGCAGCAACAGCAGCAGCAGCAGCCGCCGCCGCAGCAGCAGCAGCCGCCTCAGCCTCCGCAGCCGCCCTTCCAGGCGGGTGGGCCTCCGGCTCGGCGGGGCGGAGCGGGGCCCGGAGGGGCCGGCGGGGGTTGGAAGCTGGCGGAGGAAGAGTCCTGCAGGGAGGACGTGACCCGCGTGTGCCCCAAGCACACCTGGAGCAACAACCTGGCGGTGCTGGAGTGCTTGCAGGACGTGAGGGAGGTGAGGAGGCGGGACAGGCCCGGGAAGGCCGGGCCTGGTGCGGGGCCCGGGGTGTCGCGGGTCCCGGGGGCCGCGGATGCCGGTCGGCTGCCTGCCTCGCTGCCTCTGTGCGGCGCTCGCTCTCGCCCTCCTTGCTCCTCACACCCCGGTGCATTCGGGGAAGTGAGCCCCATCTCTACCCCTTCCCTGGCCCTGCTTTCCTCTTCCCGGTTGTAGGGGTCTGGGCCGAGATCTCGGCCCCTGGCTGCGGTCCGCCGAGGCCCCGAGAGTCTTTTCCGTTTGCTCCTGTCTTTTGTGTGATGCTCTATATGCAGAGTGTGGCTCCTTCCGGAAAACCAGTGGAGGATTTTTGCCGGCAGTTTCGACCAGAATAATTTGGAGCAAGTCGTCTTAAGCATGAAAATTGGGAGGTGTTTCTCTTTTCCTTTTTTTTTTTTTAATGTTAAAGATCTGTGTGGGTATTAGCAGAAGGTTTTGTTTGGGTCGGAAAGCTGGATTGTGTTGTGATGTAGATTGTAGCCACAGCAGAATTTACTCTTTACCCAGATTCTTTGTATCTAGTAAAATATAATCCTGTTATTTACCTAGCGTTGAAACGAATGCGTCTGTTTTGTTTGTTTTCCTCTCTACTTCCTTTGGTCAGTTGGTACCGACCCTCATTTTTAGGCTATTATTTCAACTGGAGTCCTAAATTTTGAAAGTTAAGGCAGCATTTGAAGCTGTGGTACATAGGCAGTGTTTGTGACTGGATTGAGGGGCACTTCTGAGGTCTGAATATAATTTTAACGATCCCTCTCCCCCATCTTTCTGGGGATGGAAATGTGAGCCTCCCACTTAAGAAGTGCTACAAGCCAGAACTACATCCAGTTTCTTAATGGTATCTTTGTGTGTGTGTGCTGGGCCTGGGTGCTGGGTGCTGTCTCTGAGCTTTTTGCACAAGCCTAGAGCTTTACCACTGGAGCCACAGCTCTACTTCTCTCTTTTTGGTGGTTAATTGTAGTTAAGAGTCTCATTGACTTACTTTGTCTTGGCTGGCTTCAAACCGATCTTAAGGTTTTGGCTGCCTGAGTAGTTAGGATTGATTACAGGAGTGACTCACAAGCGCCTGGTTTATTTAACAATACCTCTTAATGAGGTCTTAGATCTTAGGCTATAATTCCGTTGAGTTGTCCTTCCTTCCTTCCTTCCTTCCTTCCTTCCTTCCTTCCTTCCTTCCTTCCTTCCTTCCTTCCCTCCTTCCCTCCCTCCCTCCCTCCTTCCCTCCCTCCCTCCCTCCCTTCCTTCCTTCTTGCTTTTGGTCAGTTGTGGGCTTGAACTCTGGTGGCCTGGGCATTGTCCCTAAGCTCTTTTGCTCAAGGCTCTACCATTTTGAGCCAAAGTGCCACTTCCAGTTTTTGAGTGGTTAAGTGAAGATAAGAGTCACCAGCTTTACTGTGGAGGCTGGCTTTAATTGCCATCCTCAGATCTCAGCTTCCTGAGTTAGCTAGGATTACAGGCCCGAGCAATCAGTGCCAAGCTTGAGATGTTGATAATTTCTTACCTAATGCTGCAAGCCTAAGTGCACATTTGACAATTTTCAAAGTCTGAAGGTAAATCTAGTATGAATAATTTCTTCAAAAGTCTAGGTAATGGGCGGGGAATGTGGCTTAGCGGTAGAGTGCTCACCTAACATGCCTGAAGCCCTGGATTTGATTCCTCAGCACCACATACACAGAAAAGCCAGAAGTGGCTGCTGTGGCTCAAGTGGTAGAGCAAAAAGAACAAAAAGAAGCCAGGGACTGTGTCCAGGCCCCGAGTCCAAGCTCTAGGACTGACCAAAAAAAAAAAAAAAAAAGGTCTAGGTAAATATAATTAGACCCAAAGGTTAACAAGTACAAAGAATATGATATTTCATTTGAGATATTTTATCTTCCAAATTGTTTATGCTGGAAGCATGGCTAAAGTGGTAGAGCGCCAACCTCATAAATGGCCAGTCTTGAATACAAACCCAAATACTACACAAAAGAAAATGAAGACTTGTTCAAGGCCACAAGTTCACTGGTTTGTAGAAATTTACCACTCTTGGCAATTCCCTTTTCACTCAGTGTAATATTTGCTCTAATATTTTACAAGGTGAGCACTTTACCACTAGGCCATATTCCCAGCCACTGCTCTAATATTTTGTTGTTTGTTTGTTTTTTTTGCCAGTTCTGGGGCTTGTACTCAGGGCCTGAGCACTGTCCCTGGCTTCTTTTTTGCTCAAGGCTAGCACTCTGCTACTTGAGCCACAGCGCCACTTCTGGCCGTTTTCTGTATATGTGGTGCTGGGGAATTGAACCCAGGGCCTCATGTACACGAGGCAAGCACTCTTGCCACTAAGGCCATATCCCCAGCCCACTGCTCTAATATTTTATACAAAAGTAATTCAGAAAAAGAAAAGCCATTCATAATCAGGAGACTGTAAGTTTTCAGAGCCATCAGAAATTTGGGATTTTAGGGGGTGGAGAAAGGATTGAGATTTGAGCTTTGGGCCTGATGCCCTTGGCTTACTTGCCTGGCTGGTGGGCTACCACTTGAGCCACACCGCCAGCCCTGCTTTGTGTCAGTTATATTGGAAATGGAGTCTGTGTGTGTGTGTGTGTGTGTGTGTGTGTGTGTGTGTGTGTGTGTGTATGCTGGTCCTGGGGCTTGAACTCAGGGTCTGGGCGCTGTCCCTGAGCTCTTCAGCTCAAGGATAGCACTCTAGTACTTGGGCCACAGCGCCACTTCCGGTTTCCTAGTGATTAATTGGAGATAAGAGTCTCAAAGACTTTCCTACTTGGGTTGGCTTCAAACTAATCCTCAGATCTCAGCTTTCTGAGTCACTTGCATTACAGGCATGAGCCACTAGCACCCAGCTACTTCTAGCTTTGTGGTGCTTCATTGAAGATCAGATTCGGATGGACTTTCTTGTCTGGACCGGCCTTTAACTGTGGTGTGCATATTCTGGGTAGCTAGGTTTACAGATGAGAACCACAAGCACCCAGAGCTATTATAGGCAGATATAGATAAGATCTTAACTCTGTCAAACATTTTTGATTTTTGTATTTGCATTTTGAGGATCCTTAATAGATGTTTCAAACTAAGATCCTAATAATAGTAACCACACACATTCTTAGTGGATCATGGCAGAAGTAGGACTTTGTTACAGAAAGTTTCAAAATGTGGACAATCTAAGGAGTGAATGTTTCTGTGCTTTACATGACGCTTGGAAACCTTTATTTCCAGGAGCCAGTGGTTCTTTGTGGAGTGCGTAATGGCCATAAATAACATAGATTTGTCTAGTTTGAAGTCTGTTTAATTTAATGGGTACTATTTTTCTTACATTTAGTTAATATAAAGAAAATAATACTGGCTTGAAATTTTAATCTCCAATTCTACTATTGACTCATGATTTCTAAGAATATTTCAGAAACTACATTTTTTTCTTCCTTTGAGGGGATAATAATATGTAAACGCTGAAGATGTTGGGTCTTAGGTTTCTTTTGTAAGGTTCAGATTTAATTTGGGGACTCAGAAAAATAATTGTCATCTAAATGAATTAATGGATGTGGCTTTATGTTCCAGCAGAGGAAAGGGGTCATGTAAATCGGTGGTGGGACTGCCTTGGTTGTGGGAGGAACCAAATTTCCAATTCGATGGATTTTCCTCCAAATTTCTTTACTATATGGTACTGGGATTTGAACTCAAGGCCTTTTGCTTGCTAGGCAGGCATTTTGTCACTTGAACCACACTCCCTATTCCTTTTCACTTTAGTTTCTTCTTACATAGGGTCTCACACAGTTGCCTAGGTGGCCTTAAAGTTTATCCTCTTCCTATGGTCTTCCCCACTTACTGGGATCTTAACTGTGAACTACCATGCCAGCTTCTTTTATAAGACAGGATCTTGCTATTTTTTTTTTTTAACATGGGCTGGCCTTGAACCACAATCCTTCCATTTTTGCCTGGCTTTTCCTTCAATTTTATACATAGAAATATTGAAAGAAGAGTAGGTACCACGTGTACTTGTATATATTCTTTAAGAATTATAGTTACCAAAGAAAGCAAAAATATATTTCATTCCACTTTGAGAATTGATTACATCTGACTTACATGTTTTTTTTTTTAATTATTTTTTTTGCCAGTCCTGGGCCTTGGACTCAGGGCCTGAGCACTGTCCCTGGCTTCTCTGCTCAAGGCTAGCACTCTGCCACTTGAGCCACAGCGCCACTTCTGGCCATTTTCTGTATATGTGGTGCTGGGGAATTGAACCCAGGGCTTCATGTATTCAAGGCAAGCACTCTTGCCACTAGGCCATATCCCCAGCCCTGACTTATGTGTTTTGAAGAACAAATTAAGTAACATTAATTGATACTTTCAGTTGTGTAATGCATTATGTTGCCAGCAAATTCAAAATTTGTGTATAAGGTAGTAAAAATGCATATGAACTACAGATTATTTCACATCTTTTCTTCAGGCATTTTGACCATATTTTGAAGGTAGGTGTTTTATGGGGTAATTCCTTTTTTAACACCATTGGATGAATCATGCTTTTAAAAAGGCCTGTGCCTAAAATGCCCACTCTTGAATAGTAGATGATATAGTGGTGATGGTGGGGGGAGTAGGACTGGTTTCGTGTGTGTGTGTGTGTGTGTGTGTGAGAGAGAGTGTGTGTGTGTGTGTGTGTGTGTATCACTTCAGTTATCCCACCCTTTTATTTTAGGAACATAGTGTTGGAGACTGACATTTAAAAGCCAGTCTCAGACACAGAATTATTCCACTTATAAATACTTCAGTGTATGTCTGTGATAAAAGATGTAAACAAAATAACCAAAACTGAAGTGTAATTTTTGTTTATGTCTGTACCATGAAATATTTCTTCTGAATTTCTAAGTGCCATCATCTCTAGATATATCAGTCTTAAGATTTTAAATTTATGGGCTAAAACAATACAGAGTGAATGCTTTCTAAGATGAACCATTTTATGTATTGAACAGTAACCAATATTTTAACATTACAAACCATAAACCCACTTTCAAACTCATAAGTGAAGGTTTTTATTACTCTGTTCTTAACCTTTGACCAGACTGCATACCTGAGACAGTGGACCATGTCGTCTATTGTCCCTTGTTTTTTTTGCCAGTCCTGTGGCTGGAACTCAGGGCCTAGGCACTGTCCCTGAGCTTCTTTTGCTCAAGGCTGGTACTCTATCACTTGAGCCACTGCATTACTTCTAGCTTTTTCTGCTTATGTGGTATTGAGGAATCAAACCCCAGGCTTCATGCATGCTAGGCAAGCACTCTACCACTAAGCCACCTTCTGAGCCCTGTTATCTCATTTAATACTTTTACTAGTCCCTGTGAGGTAGACAGTGTTATTTTATTATCTTAGTTGATAAATAGGCTCACATATAAAATAACTTATTCTGCATTACAGTGTTAGTGGTAAAGCTTTGTTTAGCACGTCCTTTTTGATGTAGAGACCATATCTTTCCAGTTTCCTCTGGGTAGTTGCAGCCAGGAAAATAAGTATGTGGCTGTTGAGGATGTCACCAGTTGATAAATGGACACAAAATGGGACTAGAATCCTCTTCATTATTAAAAAAAAAAACCAAAAACAAACAAACAAAACAATTGATACTGGGTGCTGATAGCCCATGCCTGTAAACCGAGCTACTCACAAGCTGAGATCTAAGGATTGTTGTTTGAAGTCAGCCTGGACAGACAAAACCACATGTCTCTTAGCTCCAATTAACCAGAAAAACACCTGGAAGTGGAGGTGTGGCACAGCTGGTAGAGTGGCAGCTGTAAGCGAGGAGAGGGGAATAGGGGGAAGCCAAGCAAGCTCAAGGCCTTGAGTTCAAGCCTGAGTGCCAGCACACATGCAGCCATGCCAAAAACAATTGAGTAGTAACAAATAGTAACAGGTTTTTTTTATTATTTTATTTTTTGCCAGTTCTGGGCCTTGGACTCAGGGCCTGAGCACTGTCCCTGGCTTCTTTTTGCTCAAGGCTAGCACTCTGCCACTTGAGCCACAGAGCCACTTCTGGCTTTTTCTGTATATTTGGTGCTGGCGAATTGAACCCAGGACTTCATGTATAGGAGGCAAGCACTCTTGCCACTAGGCCATATTCCCAGCCCCCAGTAACAGTTCTTACGGAACGAACTACGTAGATTTTTCAGGAAGATGCTTGTTTGACAATGCTTAATTGCTAGTCTGGGTCTATCACTCACAGAATTTTTGCCTAATGAAAAGACTTTCAAATCCCAATTCACCTGAAATAAGCTTTATACTAGTGCAGTAAGGAATTATTTTTTCCCCTGAATTGAATCCATGGAACAGACAAAAAATGAACTGGGACTAGAGTTATCACTGCCATTAAGTACTCGTGCGACTGCAAGCAAGCTAACTACTACCCTAACAAGGTTCCTTAGGTGGCAAATGAGAATTCTGGGTAATAGTGCAATTTCTAAGGTCTTCGTTATTTAACCTATGTGAATTGTTTTCTGTAGGAATGGATTTTATGGTTTCTAGATTTATGTGTACTGTCTCTTAATTCCCTATTTTTTCAGAGGGAAATAGTACTTTGAAACAACAGTTAATTCAAATACTATTTGGCTGTAGGACATGATTGTTTTATTTGAGCTGATAAGAAATTTCCTTTTATGCTAACTCAGTGGTTGGAAGCAATCTTAACCACATAATCAAGACATTATTGATCTCCTATTATACACCTATCATTTGTGGAAGAACACTAGTATTTTAAGGTATCATTATTTACAGTTGGTTTGACAAATGAGTGATCAAGAAGTAATTATGTAAGTGTTAATCACTTGTCTGTCATGCAGACAAATTCTTTTAGGGCAGTGAAATAAGCACACGTCAGGGTTTAGATCTGGTGGAATCCAGCACTACTATTCTTATAGTTTTGCTCTAAGTGAAGATGTACACAAATTCAAATTGAACTCAGGGCTTGGATGGTGTCCCTGAGCTTTAGTGCTCAAGGCTAACACTCTACCACTGGAGCCACAATTGTATTTCCAGCTCCCCCCCCCCCCCCGTGGTTAATTGGAGATAACAGTTTCCCAGATGTTCCTGTCTATGAACCTTGATCCTCAAATCTCAGCCACCTGAGAAGCTAGGATTACAGGTGTGAGCCACCTGCACCCAACTAGAATTCAAATTTGATGTGCTAATTTGGGTCAGAGAGAGCTCATGTGGAAGATTGGTTGCCTATCATGTGCAAGGCCCCTGGGTTCAATCCCTAGCACTTCTAAAAAATTTTAAAAAGAGGTCATTATACTTTTGAGTGCATGTTAAATGAAATAAATGTAATATTAAAATATACATCACCAGTGGTTACTGCCTGAAATCTTGCATACCACACATGCACATGTTTTGGTAGACCCCAAAACTTGGACTATCTCTTTAAGATTCTCGCAGCTTTGGTGTTTCATAATTTTGTGATATAAAGAAGACATGTGCAAGAATCATAAGCACAGATGAAACGGGAGATGCTTTGGGGAATTAAAGAACCAGTCTGACTGAAATAGTATTGAGGTGTGTTTTTTTCATTTTCTAGAATGTTAAAGGTTCTATATCCACTAGTTGGTTCTCCAGGTAAAATTTAAAAATAAGAGGGAGTGGGAGAGAGAGTGTGTTTATGTTTGTGTGCTAATACTAAGGCTTGAACTCATGACCTGCGAGCTTTCCCTTAACTTTTACACTTAATGCCTCCATGCTAGTATATTGCCACTTGAGCTACACCTCTATTCCTGGCTTTTTTGGTAGTTAATTTGAGATAAGAATCACATGGATTTTCTACTCTGAGCTGGCAGCCTCTTGAGTAGCTAGGAATAGCTACCATGTCCTGCTTGATTTTTTTTTTTTTTAAAGACAGGATCTGGCTTTGGACTAGAGATTAGAGATCCTCCAGAGTGCTGGAATTTTAGGCATTCACTACTACGCCCTACTGGGATAAGTTTTTTATCCATCTGAGAGTAAAATATTCATAGAGATAATTGAGAGTTACCTATAAAACAGTATTGTCATTTATGGCAAATGCTTTTTTAAAAAGTCTCTTGATGAGAGTGCTGCTTTATAACATATAATTGCTTAATAATTCATTCTTCGGTAGAAATACAGTATTTGAACAGTTCAAAAGAGGAAATGCTGTGTTAATTCTAATGAGTTCAAAATAAATTTAGTCAGCAATAATCCAAAAAATAACCTCCTGTTTATGTGATAGGTTATTTATTGTGTATGTATGTGTGTTCGTGTTCTGGGCCTTAAACTCAGGGCCTTGATGCTGCCCCTGAGCTTTTTTTTGCTCAAGGCTAGCTCTGTACCATTGGAGAAAAGAATCTTAATGATTCAGGGGCCATCCCTAGGCCCTGAGTTCAAGCCTCAGGACTGGCACATGCACAGAATAAGTGATGCTGGAGTTCTGTGATGTAGGGTTGTCAATCCACAGCACTGAAAAAAAGTAGTACGTATTTCAAAGTCATAAGCAACATAAAGAGTAAAATAAAATGTAAGAAAAATAAAATATAATGTAAGAAAATTTTATCGTGAGAATGAATATAGTTTCTTATTTTCTCCCCTTTTCCTTTTTTGGGGTGGAGGTGGTGGTGGTGCTGGGGCTAGGATTTGAACTCAGGGCTGGACACTGCCCTTCTGCATTTTCACTGTCACTGTACCACTTGAGCTGTACCTCCACAACTTTCATAGTTAGTTCGAGATAATTGTCTCATGAACTTTTCTGCCTGGGCTGGTTCTGAACTGGGATCCTCAGATCTGAGTCTCCTAAGTAGCTAGGATTTCAGGAATGAGCCACTGGCACTTGTGTACTGGGATTATTAGCACACACTCCCATGCTTGACTCCCAGACCTTTCATAGATGTTTCTTTCTTTTTTTTTTTTTTTTTTTTTTTTGCCAGTCCTGGGGCTTGGACTCAGGGCCTGAGCACTGTCCCTGGCTTCTTTTTGCTCAAGGCTAGCATTCTGCCACTTGAGCCACAGCACCACTTCGGGCCATTTTCTGTATACGTGGTGCTGGGGAATTGAACCTAGGGCTTCATGTATGGGAGGCAAGCTCTCTTGCCACTAGGCCATATCCCCAGCCCCCATAGATGTTTCTTGTATAAACTTTGGAGTCATCTATAGAACATTCCCAGAAGGGTGATGGTGGAGGCTGAGACAGGAGGATCTAGAGTTCTAGGCTTAAGTTGTATGATACTGTCTCAACTTCCTCCTCCTACCACATGCCCCGAAAAAGAACATTTTAGGGTCTTTACCAGATATTTAAATATACATACTTTGAGATTATGGGATACAAAAGATGATACTCCATCCTGCCAAACGTTCTTTAGTTCTTTTGGTCTAATATACTGCATTGCAAAGGAAAATTAGAGGGAAAAATAGTTCTTATCTTCTGAAGATGGTATTACCTATAGCGAATCACGCTAGACTAAAATCATAGTTTTATCATCCGGAAGTGGAAAGTATTGATTATATCTTTTTACCTGTATAAAACCAGAAAAATATAATAATCACTGAAGACTTTCTGAAAGTTGACAACATTTCAGAAGGAAAGTAATCCATAAGAACTGTTGCTTTGGTCTGGGAATGTGGCTTAGGGAAGCTCTGGGTTTGATTCCTCAGTACCACATAAACAAAAGAATCTGGAAGTGGCGCAGTGGCTTAAGTGGTACTAGCCACCAAAGCAAGCTCAGGGACGGTGCCCAGGCCTTGAGTTCAGGCCCAAGGCCTGGCCAAAAATAAATAAATAAATAAATAAATTTCCATTTGATAAGTTTAGTAGGACTTGCTCATTTAGTGTATAGATAAAATCTTTTAGTATATTGGTAGGATTTTTTTCTTTTCTTTTTTTTTTTTTGCCAGTCCTGGGGCTTGAACTCAGGGCCTGAGCACTGTTCCTGGCTTCTTTATGCTCAAGGCTAGCATGGCACTCTACCTCTTGAATCACAGTGCCACTTCCAGCTTTTTCTGTTTATGTGGTGCTGAGGAATGGAACCTAGGGCTTCCTGCATGCTTGGCAAGCACTCTACCACTAAGCCACATTCCCAGCCCTGTTTTACTTTTTAATGGAGGAAAGGGGAAGAATCTTACTGTGTCCCAGGCTGCCCTTAATTCCTGGGCTCAAGAAATCCTTCTGCCTCAGCCTTCATTGCTTACTCATTGCTTAGTAGCTTGGTGTTTTGTTGTGTGTTTTTTTTTTTTTTGTCAGTTTTGGGACTTGAACTTGGGTGTCTTGAACTCTTGCTCAGCTATTGTACTCACATCAGCCACTCCACTACTTGAGCCATGTTTCCAGTCCAACATTTTTCCTGGTTAATTGATGGAGTCTTGCAGACTTTTTCCCCCAGGTTCCAAACTGCAGTCCTCCAGATCTCAGCCTCCTAGTAGCTCGGACTTACAGGGACGAGCCACTGGTGCCTGGCCTAGGTGTAGTATTTCTTTGCATTAATCACTGTTAATGATAAATAATAAATAATTAGGAATAATCTATCACCAAAGGGATGATTAAATTATGGTATGTCTACACAATAAATTTGTATTGTTGTGAAAAAGAAAGTCTTTGTGTCTGGCATGGAAAAAATCTCCAAGATTATGAAATGAAAAGTTGTAACTCAGTATAATGTCTCACTTTTATTTGTAATCAGGGAGTAAGAATAAGAAAATAAAACAGGGACTGGGGATGTAGCTTAGTATTAGAATAATTGCCAGCATGTGTGAAGTCATAGGTTTAATCCCTAGGATGATAACAGAAATTAAGTATTTGCTTGAATATGTCTCATAATGCTGTTAGTGCTCTGGAATGAGAAAAAACCAGGGGGGTGAATGTGAAACTTTTCACACTGTGTGTGTGTTTGTGTGTGTGTGTGTGTGTACACTATATTTATTTATTTTGGGGCAATACTGGGGTTTAAACTTAGACAGGCCAGGTGCTCTACTGCTTGAATCATTCCACCCAGCTGCTGTTTACTTTTTTTTTTTCTCACAATAGTGTTTCGTATTTTTTGCAAGCCTGGACTGAAATCCTCTTAATACCTTTCTAATAGATGGGATTATGAGTATACACTAAAACACCAAAGGTCAACTTGTTCTTGGAACTTTTAGCTAATAATAAGTCATTTATTTAACAGCATACAAGTTAAAGATTTCCACTCAGTTTATGAGTTATTTAGGGTAAAACTTAACTGCTGTATCAGACCACATAGCATCAGTGGTTTAACACAGGAGACATTGTGGGAGATTGTCTGCCACCTGATAGTCCCAGTCCCTGGTTCCTCCCATCTTGTGGTTTGTTCATTTCCTTGGACTTTGGAGCTTCTCCCGTCTCCTCTCCCTTGGTTTCAATTCAACATGTTAGGTTTATGAGTGTGATACATTCGTCCCCATCTCTCCCAACGCCACCCATCCCCTCAGTTTTCCTAGTTGCATTTTCATGTGTGTACATTACTACATTCTCCTACCTTTTACTGTCTTCATTTGCCCACTTCTGTCCCTTTGACCTTACCCCTCAGAACTTTTATGTTTGGAAATTAAGCATTATTTTATAAAGACTAGTTGTTTTCTGGAGCATGTGTGTGTGTCAGTGTGTGTCAGCCAGTCCTTGGACTTGAACTCAGGGCCTGGGCACTGTCCCTGAGTTTTTGTATTCAAAGCTACTGTTCTACCCACTTCAGTGTCATTTCTAGCTTTTTTTTTTTTTTTTTTTTAATTTTTTTTTTGGCCAGTCCTGGGCCTTGAACTCAGGGCCTGAGCACTGTCCCTGGCTTCTTCCCGCTCAAGGCTAGCACTCTGCCACTTGAGCCACAGCGCCGCTTCTGGCCGTTTTCTGTATATGTGGTGCTGGGGAATCGAACCTAGGGCCTCGTGTATCCGAGGCAGGCACTCTTGCCACTAGGCTATATCCCCAGCCCACATTTCTAGCTTTTTGATAGTTAATTGGAGATAAGAGTTTCATGGACTTTCCTGTTCAGGCTGGCTTTGAACCTGGATCTTCAAATCTCAGCCTCCTAAGTAAACTAGGACCAAGACCAGGTTTTAAAATGAAATTATTTGAAATTCTAATTGAAAAGAGTGTTACAAATAATACTAAACATGCCTTGTTAAACAACACACCTTGAGAGAGTTTAAAAATACATTTCTAACAAAACTTGGTTGGTTATTGTGGCATTGGTGAGGCAACTTATAGTAACATTTCCAAGGTGATGCTATTGTAAACAGAAGACCCAAGGAGATTAATCAGTATTTTTCAGAGGGAAGAGCATTGGAAAGGCTTACCCTGCACTGACATTGTTCTTCAAAAAAAAAAAAAAAAGCCATTTAGTGAAAAGTCAGTATTAGCTCAGATTTGTTTTGGGGAAAGTAGGAAGCCCCTAAAAAGTTTTGAATAGGAGGCTGTTATGACAGATAGTTAAGGAAAGTGTTCTTTTTTTTTTTTTTGCCAGTCCTGGGCCTTGGACTCAGGGCCTGAGCACTGTCCCTGGCTTCTTTTTGCTCAAGGCTAGCACTCTGCCACTTGAGCCACAGTGTTACTTCTGGCCATTTTCTATATATGTGGTGCTGGGGAATCGAACCCAGGGCCTCATGTATATGAGGCAAGCACTCTTGCCACTAGGCCATATTCCCAGCCCAAGGAAAATGTTCTTGATAATATGGATTAATGGCAGAGACCAGTGGCTCACACATGTGATCTTAGCTGCTCAGGAGGCTGTGACCGGATGGTCCCAGTTCAAAGACAGCCTAGCCTAGGTAGAAAAAGCTGACAGATTCTTATCTCCAGTAAATTAGCAAAATGCCAGAAATGGACGTGTGACTCTGTGATAGAGTTCCAATGCATGTGTGCGTATGCACACACGTGCGCACACACAGACTATGAATTCAAATGAAGAAACCATGGAGCAGATAATTTGGTGAATTGTTGTTGAAATGAAACCTTGCACGATGAAAGACAGGTGGCAGTGGACTCCTAGCAATGAAGATGGAGACAAAACTGACTGACTGTTTATCCAGGAATGGCTTAGAATGCTTTGGCGTATTTCCTTGACAATATGGATAAATATTGTTTACTTATGTCAGAAACTTTATGGTAGGTGCTCAGGATGTGGTTATCATGCCCCTAACCTCCTGTTCCCAAAGGACTTGGTCCCTGCTCTCTTAGAGCTTACCATCCAGGGGAGGAGGTGGCCATTAAGAAATCACAAAGTAAACAGGTCATAGCTATGGTTAGTACTGTGAAATAGAGGTGCTTGGACATCTGACTAATCAGAACCAGGAAGTTCTTTCCTGAGAAAATGCCGATGGAGTTGAAGGAGCAGGGTAGAATTTAACCAGGCAAAGAAAGAAGCTTAACTGTTAGACAGCTTCTCCCAAGAATATGTCATTCTTAGCTTCTCTTGAGTTTGAAATGACAACCAGGCACTTCAAGCAATTTCCAGAAAGAGGATGTAAATTTGGAACCAAGTCTTGAACTGAATCTAAATTTTACAGTGTTACAGCCTAACAGGCTGTGGTTGGAGCTATGAAAATAGTCAAGCCCTCTTAAAGAATGTGTAAGTAGAGAGTATGATTGCAAGATCTGAGCCCTGGGGAGCGCTCCTAATTAAGGGTTGGAAAGAAACTTGTTGAGGGAATTGCAGGGAAGAGGAGGAGTGGTTGGGAGTAAAAGAAGATTTACTAGATTTCAGTTGTGGAAGCCAAGGGGAAATCTAAAAGGAGGTAGTAATCACTAGAGTAAATAGAATCAACACAGTTAAGGCTAATGGTAAGTAAAGGGCATACTTTTTAGACAAATCGGACAGTTCCTATTGAATTTGACTTTTAGTTACTTGAAATTAGAAATGTCCTTGGGAAATTTGATAATTAAAAGGAAGGGATTTATCTCAGGTAGCTGAAGATTTTTTCAGGATTAAGAAAATTGGGATTAGAGCTATACCTCAGTTTATCTTAACATCAGCACCATTTGAGTGTAAAGATAAGAAAGAATCAGTCAGAGGGTGAGAGAAAGAAAGTAAACTGGGAGGGCTGGGAATATGGCTAGTGGTAGAGTGCTTGCCTTGCATGCATGAAGCCCTGGGTTTGATTCCTCAGCACCACATAAACAGAAAAGGGTGGAGTGGCTCTGTAGCTCAAGTGGTAAAAGAAGCTCAAGGACAGTGCCCAGGTCCTGAGTTCAAGCCTCAGCATTGGCAAAAAGAAAAAAGACTGGGAACATCTCTCTGTCTGTCTATACCTTTTTTGGTGTGTATGCTGGTATTGGGGCCTGGGTACTGTCCCTGAGCTATTTTGCTCAAGTCTAGTGTTCTACCACTTGAGCCACAGCTCCACTTCCAGCTATTTGGTGATTAATTGGAGCTAAGAGTTGCTTCACAGACTTTTTCTACTTGGGCCGGCTTTGAACCACAGTCCTCAGATCTCAGCCTTCAAGTAGCTGGGATTACAGGCACCCAACTCCCATTTTTTTCTTCATTGTAAAATATATACATAAAATTTACTCTTAAATCTTTAGGTATGTAGTTCAGGGGCATTTAAGCACATTCACATTGGCGTGAAACTTACCACTACCATCTACAGAATGTTTAGCGTTCCCAAATTCAAATATCACCCCCATTAAATAGTAATCCCCACTCCCTCTTCTCCCGCCAGGAATCACTGTTTTGCTTTTAGTCTCTGGCTTATTTTATTCAGCATAAAAGCTCCTAAGGACCGGTGTCTTGCAACTCGTGGCAGAGTTTGGTTTTTGTTGTTATTTTTGTTTTGTTGCCAGTCCTGGGGCTTGAAATTCTAGAGCTGAGGCACTGTTCCCTGAGCTTTTTTTGTTCAAAGCTAGTGCTCTACCACTTGAGCCACAGCTCTACCTCTAGCTTTTCTTTTAGTCCTTAGTTGGAGATAAGAGTCTTATTATGCCTTTGAACTGTGATCCTCAGAGCTCAGATTCCTGAGTAGCTAGGATCACAAGTGTAAGGCTCTAGGGCCCACATGCAGCTCTTTTTAAATGAGCTACAATTCCTCCAAATTGTTGTGATCTTCAGTTAGGAAAACATTTTTCTGAATTCATTATTTCTTATTGTTGAACCTTTATTCACTAGGGCCAAACCTGTATATATGACACCACAGACTTTAAGGTAGCTTGGACTTTGAAGAGTGTATGCCTATAAATGTGTGCATTTGGTTGAATACATTTTCATGGTGCTGTCTTAGTAGGGTATTGATGGGTTTGAATATTATTAATTCTCTCTAGAATCAGCATAGAGAAAAATTACATCTTTGGGACTGTATTTTGGTGTCAAATGGATTATGTGGTTGGTTGGTTGAGAATAATTTTTTTTTTTTTGTGTGTGCCAGTCCTGGGCCTTGGACTCAGGGCCTGAGCACTGTCCCTGCCTTCTTTTTGCTCAAGGCTAGCACTCTGCCACTTGAGCCACAGCGCCACTTCTGGCTGTTTTCTATATATGTGGTGCTGAGGAATTGAACCCAGGGCTTCATGAATACGAGTCAAGTACTCTTGCCACTAGGCCATGTTCCCAGCCCCTAGTTGAGGATTTTAAAAATTTCTTTATTGAGAGGAAGTTTGATGGAACTACCAGGGTGAGCTGCTGATTCGGCGTGTTTGAGAGTTTTAATAGTGGTAGGTTGCTTCTACAAAAACCTGGCTGCCAGTTATAATGCCTTGTCACTTATCACATTTTATTGATTCTAAAACAAACTTTTTATATTTCACTTTACCAATTTTAAAAACAAAATGCATCGAAAACTTTATAACATAATTGGCAGGGTTTTTTTCCTAACAGTACTACCTCATATAATGGTGCATCTTAAATTCAATAAAGTATGTTTTAAATATTCTCTTCATTTGTATTGCAATGTTCATTGTCACATTAGTTATATTGATTCTATTCCTTACCTTTTTTTTTTGCCCTTGAACTCAACCTGGGCATTGTCCTAGAGCTCTTTTTGCTAAAGCCACAACTCCACTTCCCATTTTCTGGTAGTTAATTGGAGATAAGAGGTTCACCCTGGTAGTGGTTCACTGCTGTAATCCTAGCTACTCTGGAGGCTGAGATCTGAAGATCGTGGTTCAGTCAACCCAGGCAGGAAAGTCCCTGTGACTCTTATCTCCAGTTAACCACTAGAAAACCGGAAGTGACACTATGACTCTGGTAGTAGAGTGCTAGCCTTGCGCTATAGAGCTCTGGGACAATGCCGAAGCCCAGAGTTCAAAGTTCAAGCCCCTTTGCTGACCAAAAAAAAAAAGAAAAAGTTTCACAGACTTTCCTGCCCAGGATGGCTTCAAACTACAATCCTCAGCTCTCAGCTTCCTGAATAGGATTATCTTGATGGTGATTATTATCAATATTAATTGGTAGTATTGGAGCTTGAACTCAGGGTTTTTCCTTGCTAGGCTTTAACACGAGCCACACCTCCATTCCTTTTAGTTTTGCTGTTTGTTTTTTTCTTGTTTGTTTGTTTTGAGATAGGTCTAACTTTTGCCTATGCTGGCCTGGACCTCGATCTTCCTGTTTGTACTTCCTGCCATAGGTCATATGACAGATGTACACCATCATGTCCAGCTTCGCTGAGATGAGATTTCTTGAACTTTTTGTCAAGGATGTCCTTCCTCAACCTACAGTCTTCCCAGTATCTACCTCCCAAGTAGCTACGGGTGGTGGCTCTTATTTTTATTTTTGTGACCCAAAGTTATCATTTTGGAAATCTTTAACCATTTAAAGGTGTTTGAGGGGTTATTTTAGTTTGAGGTTTGTGCTTCAAGTTTAATTTTAAGAACTGTTCTCCATATCTAGCCCGCAGGGCATTTTAGGAAAATGAACAGTTGACATAGAGTGTTCTGTTTAGCACAGACCTTGATGTCACTATTAGTTAACAGATGGTCCACAGCCTGGTCTTTAAAATTAGTTACTATTTTGGTGAGTATAATGTAGAAGAGCATTAACTAGGAAATATGATTTGTTTTCATCACAGCTAAGATTTTCCTGGGTGTCTACAACTGAGAATACCCTGTGGATTTAAATAGTAATAGCTAGTTGATAAATAACTAGAAACTACATAGTAGTAGTTTGTTGTTGTTGTTTTTTTAAGACTTTTCACATCTGCACTGAAGCACTTAATGTTAGACAGTAAAGTAAGCCTTTTTGTTCCTCTAAGTTTATTTCAGTGGAGAATCATGATTCGAAACTTAAAAAGAGGCCTGCTACTACTTGGGAGGCTCAGGACGATAGCCTGTCTAGAAAAAAGGTCACAAAACCATTTCCTAACCTGTACCTGTACATGGTGACGAGTGGCTGTCATCTTACCTATGTAGGAAGCTGATTGGGAGGATCACATTCCAGGCTGGTTCAGGCTGGAAGTCTGACTCTATCTCACCAGAAAAATAATGGGCGTCTTGGCTTGAGCCTGTTATCCTAGCTACAGCAGGAAGTCTAAAGTAGGCAGATTGTGAGCAAGAGCCTATCTCAAATACAGTCTGTGCAAAAGAGTGCTGCAGGAATGGTTCAGAGGTGGAATGCCTTCCTAGTGAGTGTAAAGCCCTGAGTTCAAACCCCAGTACCAAGCCAGGCACCAGTGGCTCACGCCTGTCATCCTAAGCTACTCACGAGGCTGCCATCTGAGGATTGCTGTTCGAAGCCAGCCTCGGCAGGAAAGCTGGTGAGACTCTTATCTCTAATAAACTACTCAGAAAAAGCCATTATTGGCATTGTGGCTCAAGTGGTAGGGTGCTAGCTTTGAGCAAAAAGAGGCTCAGGGACAGTACTGAGGCCCTGAGTTTAAGCACTAGGGACAGAAAAAAAAAACAAAAACAAAACAACCCAAAAACCCTAGTACCAAAAAAGAAAAGAAAAGAAATAAAATGAGACAAACCAGTGAAGAGGGAATGAAGATGGTTACTAATGTCTGAAGTGTTTGGTTAAGTCAGTGCTTCTAAACCTTAGTTGTACCTAGGCTGTTTGTTTTGTTTTGTTTTGCCAGTCCTAGGGCTTGGGCTCTAGGGCTTGAGCACTGTCCATGGCTTCTTTTTGCTCAAGGCTAGCACTCTACCACTTGAGCCACAGCGCCCACTTCTGGCTTTTTCTTTTTATGTGGTACGGAGAACTCGAACCCAGGGCTTCATGCATGCTAGGCAAGCACTGTACCACTAGGCCAAATTCCCAGCCCTAGGCTGATTTTTAAAACACCCACATTTCTGGCAAATTAACTCAGAACATCTGGGAAAATAACCATAGGTGTTGATATTTTTTTTAAATCCTTTAAGACACTTGCTTTTTTCCTTTTTTAAAATTATCTTTAGGTAGTTGCCATTTAACAAAGCAGTTTATAAGTACAATATGTATTGATCAGTATCACCCCTTTCAACATTCTCTCTCACCCTTCCTCTACTCTTCTTCTTCTTATATTTATTACTCCCATCACTTCTTACATCTCATCTATTTACATTCATTAGAATACTTTTTTTCTTTGTTGAAAATTGAACCTAAGGCTTCACAGGTGCCAGTCAAACACTGTACCAAGGAGTCACACTCCCAGCCCTGGGATTTGTTTTATTGAATGTCTTGGGGGGAACTTGCAGGGGAAGTGTGTAGAAAGGTCTTTATTCTACCTAATTTTTTTTTGTGACATCACACTTTGCTCACTCTGCCATTCGTGTGTGTGTGTGTGTGTGTGTGTGTGTGTGTGTGTGTGTGTGTGTGTGTGTTGGTCTTGGGGCTTGAACTCAGGGCCTGGCTTTTGTGTTCAAGGCTAGCACCCTACCATTTTGAGCCACACCTATCCTGATTTTCTGGTAAGTTGGAGATAAGAGTCTCATGGGCTTGCCTGCCCAGGCTGGCTTTGAACCTCAATCTTTAGATCTCAGCCTCCTGAGGAGCTAGGATTACAAGCATGAGCCACTGGTACCCAGCTTATTTGTATTGGTTATTTTTAAGATAATAACTCAATTTATGCCACTGCAAGCCTGGACTACAATCTCCACATTTGTGCTTCCCCTTTGTAGCTGGTACAACAGATGTGAACCACTGTGCCCAGCTTTTTTACTTTTTGGTTGAGATGAGGTCTCACTAACTTTCTGCTCAGTTTGGCCTGATTTATCCTCCTGATCTTCACCTTCTGTGTAGCTAGAATGACAAGTAAGGAGTCAGTGCTTTTGTTTTCTTGGTACTGTTTCTTAGTGTTACATATCATCCATTATTTAACCTTACTCATGAATAAGTAATACATTTTGGTAACCAGTTCAAAGAATAGTAATATTTTGCTAAATGAAATCATTTTGCAAAGCAAAATATAAACATGAGTTTATATACTAAATCAAGTTCCTTAGTTAGCATAAATAAGGCTAGCACTGTACCACTTAAGCCACAGCACTATGTTTGGCTTTTTCTGTGTATGTGGTACTGAGAAATTGAACCCAGGGCTTCATGCGTGCTAGACAAGCACTCTACCACTAAGCCACATTCCCAGCCTATTTCAGATTTTGAAGACAAGATCTTACTGTGTTGTCCAGCCTGGTCTTGAACTTTTTTTTTTCCCCCCAGTCCTGGGGCTTGAACTCAGGGCCTGAGCATTGTCCATGAGCTTCTTTTGTTCAAGGCTGGCACCATAGTACCTGACCCACAGCACCATTTCCGGCTTTTTCTGTTTATGTGGTACTGAGGAGTCGAACCCAGGGCTTCATGCATGCTACCACTGAGCCACATTCCCAGCCCCCCAAAAGACTCTTATTTTCAGTTAACTACCAAAAAAGCCAGAACTTGAAGCTGTGGCTCAAAGTGGTAAAGCACTTGAGCAAAAAGCTCACAATGCCCAGGCCCTTAGTTTAAGCCACAGGATGGGCACCAAAAAAACAAAGAATTCCAAGAGTGCAATCATGGCTTAATGATAAAGCACCAGCTTACAAATTGTGAGGAAATTGAATTTAATTAATATTGAGGTTTTGGGCTTTGGATTTTTTTTTTCTGGTCATGGGGCTTGAACTCGGGACCTGGTCACTGTCCCTGAGCTCTTTTTTGCTCAAAGCTAGCACTCTACCACTTTGAGCCATGGCTCCATTTCCGGTTTTCTGGTAGTTAATTGGAGATAAGAGTCTCATGGGCTCTTCTGCCCTGGCTGGCTTGGAACTTTTTTTTTGCCAGTCCTGGGGCTTGGACTCAGGGCCTGAGCACTGTCCCTGGCTTCTTTTTGCTCAAGGCTAGCACTCTGCCACTTGAGCCACAGTGCCACTTCTGGCCATTTTCTGTATATGTGGTGCTGGGGAATTGAACCCAGGGCCTCATGTATACGAGGCAAGCACTCTTGCCACTAGGCCATATCCCCAGCCCCTGGCTTGGAACTTTGATCCTCAGATCTCAGCCTCCTGAGTAGCTAGGATTACAGGCATGAGCCACCAGCAAGCACCCTGCTTTAAATAATACTCTTAAGCATAAATTTGTCTTTGAAGAAAGAAGGCAAGCAAGATCCCAGGACTCACCTTTGGATTTAAAATGTTTCCAAAACTGGTGGAGAATATCTGAGTGAAAGCACAGGTTAAACACTGACTTCAGTAAAAACAAACTATATGTAATTTATCATAGTTCCTATTTCCTAAGTCTGACACGTAAAGGAAAAGATGACAATCCATTCCATAAAACGAATGCTGTATCTCAACTAGATGTAAGATGCTGTTGAGTGCTCAGGAGAAAAAAAGTTTTTTTTTTTGCCAGTCATGGAGTTTGAACTTAGGCCTGAGTGCTGTCTGAGCTTTTTCACTCAAGGCTAGTGCTCTGCCACTTTGAGCCACAGCGCCACTTAATTGGAGATCCTCAGATCTTAGCCTCCCCAGTAGCCAGGATTACAGGCATGAGTCACCAGCTTGAGGTTTCAAGGAAGATTTTTTTGTTTTGTTTCCATTATCAAGTTTATTCGTAAGTGAATTTGATATTAATAAATACAAAAAAGCATCATTCACAACAAACAAACAAAAAATACCACAAAACCCCTGCAATGAAACCTTCTTTTTCAACAAGTATCATGAAAAACCAGGAAGATGATTTGGTAGAGGTTTCTGAAGGGATCACAGAAGGACATGGTTTTAAATAATGATAGCAAGATCAATAACCAACAAACAATAGCACTTTTACAGAACTGGCTGGTCCTGTAACATTTCTCTTCAAAGAAGATTTTTTTTTTCTTGGCCAGTCCTGGGCTTGAACTCAGGGCCTGAGCACTGTCTCTGGCTTCTTTCTGCTCAAGGCTAGCACTCTGCCACCTGAGCCACAGCGCCACTTCTGGCCGTTTTCCATATATGTGGTGCTGGGGAGTCGAACCCAGGGCTTCATGTATAAGAAGCAAGCACTCTTGCCACTAGGCCATATTCCCAGCCCCAGAGAAGAAGATTTTTTTAAGTAACCTGTTTTCCATATTCCTCAATCTAGGTCATAGCAGTAGCTTAAACTGTGTAAACTTTAAACTTCTTTGGGTAAAATTTAACAGTAGGGAAGATGGACTGGTAGGAAAAACAAGCCTAAAAGATGTTTGCCAGTTTCTTCTAATTATAATTCACTTCCTCTTCTAGACTACTTTTTGTTGTATTTACTTGGTTTAATTGGTAAGATTCTTATGAACCTGCAGGTGAAAATTTTTTTTTTTTTTTTTTTTTTTTTTTGGCCAGTCGTGGGCCTTGGACTCAGGGCCTGAGCACTGTCCCTGGCTTCTTCCCGCTCAAGGCTAGCACTCTGCCACTTGAGCCACAGCGCCGCTTCTGGCCGTTTTCTGTATATGTGGTGCTGGGGAATTGAACCTAGGGCCTCGTGTATTCGAGGCAGGCACTCTTGCCACTAGGCTATATCCCCAGCCCAAATTTTTTGTTTTTGAAAAAAGTATTTTTAAAAACAATAGCATCCCCATTTCTCTTTTTCCTCCCCCATTTATTTCCTGCTACATTGAGATGGGCTGCACAGCATCATTAGCCTTTGGCCATGACACCTTAAAGCTCTCCACACATAGCCACACCTGTACACAAGTCAGCCACCCACCCTTACCCACCTTTCTATATGTGTGGTATTGGGGAAAGAGCTTTATGCATGCTATACAAAGCACAAATCAGTGAGCTATACCCCTACCCCAACTGATACTTTAAAGCTGTAATTTCTTTTATTTAAAACAAAAATAGAAGCCAGGCACTGATGGCTCATGCCTGTAATTCTAGTTACTTAGGAGCCTGAGATATGGTGATCATGATTCAAGGCCAGCCAGACTGGACAGTCCACAAGACTCTTATTTCCAGTTAAATACCAAAGAGTCAGAAGTGGAGCTATGGCTCAAGTGGTAGAGCACTAGCCTTGAGAAAAAAAACTCAAGAGACAGCCCCCAGGCCCTGAGTTCAAGCCCCAGGTCCGGCACCCCCCCCCAAAAAAAAAAACCACTTGAAAGGATGGCATAATTAGTTTCTATAAAACAACAACAACAAAAAAGCATTTTTCATTTCCTCCTGTCATGACATGTTTAATTTATAACTGCTAGCTAGCTATCAGTATTTCAGAAAATGACAACAGAATGTATGACAGAAGTTGAATACTTTTCTGCAATATCACACCCTCAACACACACACTTCCTTACATCAGAAATCTTAAGTACTCTTACCTCAGTAGTTCCTAAACTTGAGCATGTTTTCATTCACCTTGAAATACCTATTTCTGGACCTTACCTCCAGATTTTATTCATTGGATGAGTGGTTGGGGAGGGGACCAAAAATTTATATTTCTGACATGTGATGCTGTTATTGATGCTTTCTGAGAACCACTGCGGCCTGTATGAATATTTTACATACTTGGTTTGCCCAGTCCAAAAGTTTCTTCATATGGATGTTAAATACTGTTTTACAGGTCACCTTGCTTTGGGTGATCTGTGTCTTGTGGGGCATTGGAGAGAAGAAAAACAGGAATTTTCACTTGGAATTTTAGGTTCAAACTGGTCTTGTCTTAAAAACATATTGCTTTATATAAAACCCATTTTGCCAGCCCAGGGAGAATGAAAAGCTATTTTAATTTCCCTTAAGCTAATTCTGGAAAAAGGATCAGGAAAAGCTAGTGTTGAAGCAAGTGAGGAAGTTCAGAAATTGCTTTCCTCAAACTAATATTGTTATGGCAGCACAGACCAGTGGTGATCAAGACTCAGGACTGCTTTTTTTTTTTTTTTTTTTTTGCCAGTCCTGGGGCTTGGACTCAGGGCCTAAGCACTGTCCCTGGCTTCTTTTTGCTCAAGGCTAGCACTATGCCACTTGAGCCATAGCTCTACTTCTGGCCATTTTCTGTATATGTGGTGCTGGGGATTGAACCCAGGGCTTCATGTGTAAGACACAAGCACTCTTGCCACTAGGCCATATCCCCAGCCCCTCAGGGCTGCTTTTTAAAGAGGATAAATAGAAGTTTATTGTCAGTGACCTGAACCAGGCTACTGCCAGAAAAAAGCTTGGATCTGAGGAAGGTGAAACCCTGTTGTTTTTTTATGCATGAGGTTTGTTTTGTTTTGTTTTTTGGCCAGTCCTGGGCCTAGGACTCAGGGCCTGAGCATTGTCCCTGGCTTCTTTTTTTTTTTTGGCCAGTCCTGGGGCTTGGACTCAGGGCCTGAGCACTGTCCCTGGCTTCTTTTTGCTCAAGGCTAGCACTCTGCCACTTGAGCCACAGTGCCACTTCTGGCCGTTTTCTGTATATGTGGTGCTGGGGAATCGAACCCAGGGCCTCATGTATATGAGGCAGGCACTCTTGCCACTAGGCCATATCCCCAGCCCCCCTGGCTTCTTTTTGCTCAAGATTAGCACTCTGCCACTTGAGCCACAGCGCCATGTCTGGCCATTTTCGAGCACTCTTACCCCTAGGCCATATTCCCAGCCCCTTTTGTTTTGTTTTGATTGGTTATCGGGCTTGAACTCTGGGCCTGGGCATGGGCACTGTCCCTGAGCTAGGTAGGCTGGCGCTCTACCTCTTGAATCACAGCGCCTCTTCCAGTTTTCTGGTGGTTTATTGGAGATAAGTGTCTCATGGACTTTCCTGTCCAGGCTGGCTTTGAACCACGATCCTCCGATCTTGGCCTCCTGAATAGCTAGGATTACAGGTGTGAGCCACCAGCACCTGGCTGAAACACTGGGTTTTATACAAGCTGGTTACACACAAAATACGCATTAATTAGACATACAAAAGGTAAGGTGGGCTGATGTCAACTTCTGGCTGTTACGCCAAGTCACGAAACGACCACCAAGAAGGCCACCGAGACTCAGACATTCCGAAATGCAAAAGCAAGGCTTTATTCAGGCGGGCTACAATTCGGGCCTCGTCCTACCCACCGACACAGCGGAGGTTAGGAGGAAGCCCCGAGCTGCGATTGCACAGAGCTTATAAAGGCAAAAAACAAAGTTACAGCAATCAGGTGTTCAAGCAAGCAAGATTAGGACGAGGGTACAAATCTGATAGGCTCAGGGCTCGAGGCATTCTGGGAACGATTAGAGTTAAGCATTCCCAGGCGGTTAGAGTTTTTGACCGGCTGGGCCCTAATAAGCTTGCCCTGGGTTTGCTCATAGTTTAAACAGACAACAAAACGGGGGCTGCCTGAAAATGGGGTTTACTTCAATTCTTTATTCCCCCCTTCACTGGCCAGGTGGGCAATTCCTTTCTAGTTGTGCAGAAAATATGGCATCCTGTTACTACCCCTCCTATATTGTTGTTTCAGAAATGCTTTATGACTTTTCCTATATCCATTCAGAATATTCCTACCCAGTCTGCCCCCACCCCACATTCGGGCAACTACCTCACTGTGTCACTTTCCACAACTGTGAGTGAATGTCACATTCTGGCATCTGGATGAAGGTTCCCTCACCAGGAGGGCTAACTTTGTCTACTTCAGTATCACCAACCCCAACTTGAAGCTGTTTTTAGAATTATGAACCTGGTTGCTCAAATCTAGGCTGTTTGTAGGGATTAAATAATTTGCCTGCTATATCAGCATGAGTCTCTTCAAAGTTAATCTAACTTCCGGGGCTGGGGATATAGCCTAGTGGCAAGAGTGCCTGCCTCGGATACACGAGGCCCTAGGTTCAATTCCCCAGCACCACATATACAGAAAACGGCCAGAAGCGGCGCTTTGGCTCAAGTGGCAGAGTGCTAGCCTTGAGCTGGAAGAAGCCAGGGACAGTGCTCAGGCCCTGAGTCCAAGGCCCAAGACTGGCCAAAAAAAAAAAAAAAAAAAAAAAGTTAATCTAACTTCCAACATTGGAATGGTTTGAGTGACTGGGAGACATTATTGAGCAAAACTGGAGAAGTGCATGCCCACACATGCAGGTACTAGGGTTTGGGTAGCTTTTTTCTTTTTGCTGGTCCTGAGCACTGGCCCTGAGCTCATTTGCTCAAGGCTAGCACTCTACTACTTGAGCCACAGACTCTACTTCCAGGTTTTTCCGAGTAGTTTATTGGAGATAAGAGTCCACGGACTTTGGGCTTGGGCGCTTTTGAACTTCGATCCTCAGATCTTAACCTCCTAAGTAGCTAGGATTATAGGCATAAACCACCTGGTGTCTGACTTAGGTTAGCGCCCCCCCCCCCCAAGTCTTGGGGCTTGAACTCAGGACCTAAGCACTGTCCCTGGCTTCTTTTTGCTCAAGGCTAGCACTTATATGTGGTGCTGAGGAATTGAACCCAGGGCTTCATGTATACGAGGCAATCACTCTACCACTAGGCCATACTCTCAGCCCAGTTTAGCTTTTTTGATCATAGTTAATACTCCACTATTTGGACAACATCTTCACCTTTATGTTTTTGCTGCTTAATTGGCGATAAGAGTCTCTTGGATTAGTCTGCCTGCGTTGGCTTTAAACCACAGAAGAGGCAACTTAAAGATGCTTTTGCTGGACTCTGTGAATTAACAAAAAATCCCTCAGTTTTGTATTAGTGCTCTTTCAACTGAGCTATTCTCTGCTGCTGTCAGCTTTGCAATCTCAGGAAATACCAGATTCACAGATAAGCATCTTGGGTGGAAGGCCAACTACTCCCCTAACTGGCTATGCCTTCTTGTAAAAAGAAAGCCCAAAACCCAGACCACCTTGTTCCCGTCGGGTCCAGTAACAGTGATAACAACCCCTCCCTCAACTCCTCTAAGGAAACAGTCTGAGCTACTTGTCAGCCAGGCCACTCACCTGTGACTTAAGTCTGTACACCTTTCTCATCTCACTCTACCTTCCCTCCCCTATTTAACATGCATCCAATGTTTGTTTATTTTTTTTTGTTGCCAATCCTGGGGCATGGACTCGGCGTGGACTCGGCCTGAGCACTATGCCTGGCTTCTTTTTGCTCAAGGCTAGCACTCTACCACTTGAGTCACAGTGCCACTTCTGGCTTTTATCTATATATGTGGTGCTGAGGAATCAAACCCAGGGCTTCATGTATACGAGGCGAGCACTCTACCACTAGGCCATATTCCCAGTCCTGTATCCAATGTTTGTTGTACCTTTAAGGCAGCTGAAGATGTACTGAATTTCTGTCTTCCCAGAGTTGCCATGTAATAAATCTCCTTTTTCTGCCCTTCAGCATGTCAGTTTAGCATTTGGGGGCAGGTAGCCAGACCTAACTTGGGACTCCTGGACTTTGAGTCTGGGCTCCAAAAACTCAGGTTTACCATGCTCCTCAAATCTTAGCCTCCTGATTAGGATTACAAGTGTTGAGCCACTGATTCCCGACACATTTACTGTCTTTTGGTATTATTAAACCATAGTGTTCCAGTGTTTGTTTGTTTTTTTTTTTTTTTTTGGCCAGTCCTGGGGCTTGGACTCAGGGCCTGAGCACTGTCCCTGGCTTCTTTTTGCTCAAGGATAGCACCCTGCCGCTTGAGCCACAGCGCCACTTCTGGCCGTTTTTTGTATATGTGTGGTGCTGGGGAATCGAACCCAGGGCCTCATGTATATGAGGCAGGCACTCTTGCCACTAGGCCATATCCCCAGCCCATCCAAAAACTTTTTTATACATCGTACCTTTACAGATAAACAGAGGCTTTGTTTTCATTCTTAGATTTTCTTCTCAGTAATTGTTATACGCTTGCTTTTTCCCATCTCTCGATTTTTGTTTGAGTCTTTGTCTTGTCAAAGACTGAGAGTTACTACCTAGTTGAGTTTTAAATGACAAAAAGTCGAATTATTTTTTTATTTTAAGATTAAAAAGGGTCTGGGGCTGGGAATATGGCCTAATGGCAAGAGTGCTCGCCTCGTATACATGAAGCCCTGGGTTCATTTCCTCAGCACCACATATGTAGAAAATGGCCAGAAGTGGCTCTGTGGCTCAAGGGCAGAGTGCTAGCCTTGAGCAAAAAGAAGCCAGGGACAGTGCTCAAGCCCTGAGTTCAAGGCCCAGGACTGCCCCCCCCCAAAAAAAAAGATTAAAAAGGGTCTTATAAATTATTCTAAATCATGTTTTAAATTTTGAAGTTATTATATTTCATGGGCCAAAATAACACATTGAGTTTTTGGCATTTTCTATCAACTGTCTATGCCAACAGAAACCTCACCATATGGTAGGACTGCTGCTGTATGAGGAAACCCACACAGTGTGGAGACATTGCCTGGCATGAAGCAGAGTACTGGTCCCATATGCTTATCTTGCTAAAACTGACATATTGACCAGGTTGCATTAGGATTCCAGTACATCACGGTATCCTATCAGTTCAATTCCGTTTTCTCCTACCAGCTTCATTATAAAAACTCCGAATTTCATAAAATCTCTTACCCAACTGCAGAGAGAAACTTTTGAATGACTACTATAGGGCAGAGTATGTCAGTAGACATTCTGGCACCCTGTTAAGCGCTCTTCTACCACTGTGCACTTTCTTTTCTTTTTTTTTTGGCCAGTCCTGGGCCTTGGACTCAGGGCCTGAGCACTGTCCCTGGCTTCTTCCCGCTCAAGGCTAGCACTCTGCCACTTGAGCCACAGCGCCGCTTCTGGCCGTTTTCTGTATATGTGGTGCTGGGGAATCGAACCTAGGGCCTCGTGTATCCGAGGCAGGCACTCTTGCCACTAGGCTATATCCCCAGCCCCTACTGTGCACTTTCTTGATAATCTCTTTCATGCTTGCCCTTCAAACCTAGCCAAATATCTACAAGGTAAAGAGATTGTAAAACATTAATCTTGAATAGTGGTATAAGTTGTGATTTAGTTTGCTTATTTTATTAGGATTTTGATAGTTTCAGGAAGAATTTCAAGATGAGTATAGTTTAGAACCAGGTTTATTACAGCAAGTTAGTTTGTACAGTTGTCAGAAAAACATAAATGACAATCTCTCTATCTCTCTCTCTCTCTCTCTCTCTCTCTCTCTCTCTCTCTCTCTCTTTCTTTGCCAGTCCTGGGCCTTGGACTCAGGGCCTGAGCACTGTCCCTGGCTTCTTTTTGCTCAAGGCTAGCACTCTACCATTTGAGCCACAGTGCCACTTCTGGCTTTTTTCTATATATGTGGTTCCAAGGAATTGAACCCAGGGCTTCATGTATACAAGGCGAGCACTCTACCACTAGGCCATTTTCCCACTCTCGACAATCTCTTTCTTACTGTTTTGATGTGATGTAAGTGGCTCATGTTTTGTTTTGTGTTTTTTTTTGTCGGTTGTGGGACTTGAACTCAGGGCTTGGGTACTGTCTCTAAGCTCTTCAGCTCAAGGCTAGTGTTCTACCACTTTGAGCCACAGTGCCACTTCTGGTTTTCTGATGGTTAATTGGAGCTAAGAATCTCACAAACTTTCCTGCTCAGGCTGGCTTGGAACCATGATCCTCAGATCTCAGCCTCCTGAGTAGCTAGGATTATAGGTGTGAGCCACTGTTGCCCTGTGGTGGCTCGTGTTTTTTTAGAGATGAAACAGCTAAAAGATTTACCAGGTTTTCATTCAGAAACTGGTTATGAATGGTGATTTTTAAATTTCAGATTTTTCTTTCTAAATTATTCTTCTGTTCTGAAAATTTAGGTTTAAGCCATTACCAGTGGGTTAAATGGATGTGTGATATAACAGAATATAGCTTTTGGTTAGAGACAATTGAAGTAATTTCTGTATTAGAAGTGGAGACTTTTCTTTTCATGAACTGTCATTAGTTTGCTTTTTTTCCCATCCATTTGAAACTATGAAAAACAATCATTAGCTCAAAGACGATCTAAAACCAGGTTGTAAGTGGTTCAGAGGCCATACTTTGCCAACACTATATTAACTCACTTAATTCTTTATATCACTCATAGAGTTAGGGCTCTGATTTCTCCAGGTTAACAAGTACAGCTTTACAGTCTGATCACTGAGAAAAGTTCAGGAAATGAGGGCTGAAGTGCTGCTGTGTGGAGCTTGATCAAGGAGCTGGGTACACCCATGGGAAGCACCCACTGGGTTCCTAATTATCTTCACTGTAGAGTGGATCACTAGTAAATAAATGAAGAAGTGTTCACACCCAGTCTACAAATTGTCTCTGCAAGGCCACATCACCTGAGGAAATCAGGAGCCTACAGGGTTATGTTTTAGAAGTCCTCTGTGGACAGCTGCCTTTGTGGTTTCTGCTGACCCTATCCAGCCTCACATGCTCCCAGTCAGCTCAGCCACCTTCAACCGTGTTCCATATCTCTCTCACATGTAGTCATCATTAAAGTAAAATTTGAAAGCATAGGAGGCCATGGGGTCACATGTAGCTCATGATTGTGAACATGCCCAGGGAGTTGTTCAACACCACGTGGCCACTGCCACCCACCTAGATAAACTGGGCAGTCCTCTAGAGAAAGTTCCCATCCTTTCCCTCTAAGCTTCCTGGACAGCAAGCTGGTCAAGCAAGCTCACTGCCTGCCTGAGCTTGCAATCTGGACCTAGAGGTATAGAATTTTTTTTAACTCTCATATGTATTTAAAGTCGCTGATTATTCAAGTTGCTAGTGATTCTGTCAGTGTTTCAGAAAGATACTGCTGTAATTTTTATAGGAGAAAGGTTTGAAAAGATATGTTTTTCTCTTTTTACCATAGCCCAGATTCAAGGAATTTTTTATGGTAGAGGATAGTATCAATGATTGATTTCTCCTAAATTTTAGCATAAGTTAACTAGTAAAGTAGTATTTTAAGTTAGCAATTTCATAGTCCTACCCAGTAAGTTGCTTTCCTCACTATCCAAAAAAATGAAAAGTTGAATATAAAAAAATGAATTTGTTTTAAGTGTAAACTATAGCTGTAAGCCAACACACAGATGTAAGACACTGTTGTGTCTGATCTATTTTGGTGGCAATTACTTATGCAAGCTAAATATGCATAATCTTATATTCTAGAGCAAGTGGATTAGTCATCTTTGGAAAACAGTCTGCACTTTTTCTTTTTTTGTCAGTAGTAGGGTTTGAACTCAGGCTCATTGTCTCACTTTGCTTTTTTGCTCAAAGCGGATGCTTTACCACTTGACCCATTCCTCCACTTTGAGCATTGTGCTGGTTAATTGGACTTAAAAGCTCATGAGCTTTCTTGCCCAGTCTGTCTTTGAACCAAGATTCTCTTATCTTAGCTTCCTGAATGCTAGGATTACAAGCATGAGCCACCAGTGCCCAGCTAAGAAAAAAAAAAAATCTGATTGAGCCAGAATAAAGCCCTACAAAGTAGTTATGAGTTTGATTTTCCTTACTCTGGGAAAAATTTCCAAGTCTAAAAAATTGGATTTATCTGATTAGATAGCAATTGCATTATCTTAATTTTTTCTTTGGAAGCAGGCTTTTTGGACCAGGTTAGTAAATGAATTGTTCACATGACTAGTTTATCAGGTTCTTGAATTCCCAGAAGAATTTACTCAGTTCAGGAGGTCTGCAGCTCAAGACTAGCTCAAGACTGCAGCCCAATTTATTCCTTTTCAGAATATTCCTAATCAGGAGGAAGGTTCAAGTTGTTGCTACCTTCAAAGTTTTATGAGGACATAACAACATACACAATGTTGGCTTTTTTTTTTTTTAATCTTGAGCTCAGAGCCTCCTGCTTTGCTAGGCTGATGCCCTCTACCACTTGAGACAAGCTTCTATCCCCGATTTTTGCTTTTGTTTTTGAGATGGTCTCACTTCCTGCCCGAGCATGTGCCTGAGCCCCAGTTTGCTTACCGGAGTTAAGTTCCCATCATTGCTGGGAGCACAGACCTATGCCTTAACGTCTGCTTCCCCCTCAGCATTTCTGCCTGGACTGGCCTGAATCCATCATCTTACCCTACCTTTGTATTTAAGGCAGTGTTAGCATTTTTTTTTCTCCCAGGAGATTCATAAACATATCTGTTGTCATTTAATTTAGTATTGGGCGCTTAGAGGAAGAACTTGCTCCTTTGTGTACTTCTCTATTGAGTTTTTCAGCTTCAGTTGATGGTCCATGCTTTCATTTTTTTTTTTTAAGTTTTTTTTTTTTGGGCCAGTCCTGGGCCTTGGACTCAGGGCCTGAGCACTGTCCCTGGCTTCTTCCCGCTCAAGGCTAGCACTCTGCCACTTGAGCCACAGCGCCGCTTCTGGCCGTTTTTTTCTGTATATGTGGTGCTGGGGAATCGAACCTAGGGCCTCGTGTATCCGAGGCAGGCACTCTTGCCACTAGGCTATATCCCCAGCCCCCATACTTTCATTTTTGATTAGCATACATTACCTGTATAAGAAAAGTTTCATTGTATTTCCAGACATGTAAACAAAATATCCCAATCAAGCGTTCTCCAACCCCCCCCCCCCACACTTATCATTCTCTCCCCATTATCATCATCCTTAAAACTTTTTTTGCTGGTCCTAGGGCTTGAATTCAGGGGCTGGGCTATGTCCCTGAGCTCTTTTGCTCAAGGCTACTAGCACTCTACCACTTTGAGCCTCACCAACTTTCCTGCCCAGGCTGGCTTTGAACCATGATTCTCAGATCTCAGCCTCCTGAGTAGTTGGGATTACAGGCGTGAGCCACCAGTTCCTGGCTTCTCAAAACAATGTTAATAGGTTCCATTGTTCTACTTTCATACATACAAAGAAACTACAGTTGAATGTGATCTTCATCATTCACCCTCTTTGTTAGCCCTCGTTCCTCTCGCTGTTCGCATTTATTTATTTATTTATTTATTTATTTATTTATTTATTTATTTATTTATTTATTTATTTATTTATTGCCAGTCCTGAGGCTTGGATTCAGGCCTGAGCACTGTCCCTGGCTTCTTTTTGCTCAAGGCTAGCACTCTGCCACTTGAGCCACAGAGCCACTTGTGGCCGTTTTCCATATATGTGGTGCTGGGGAATCGAACCCAGGGCTTCATGTATACGAGGTAAGCACTCTTGCCACTAGGCCATATTCCCAGTCCCCATTTCTCAGATTTTATAAACTCATGGAAAGAACCTCAATCAGTATTCAGCCATTGGGATTGTGGGAGCAGAAAAAATACACTGAGATACAGAAGTTTGCATCAATTTCAAGTCAGTCTTAGGCTCTTTAAGCCTATTCATAAATCCTGTGTGAAGAAATCTGTTCTAGTCCACAGCCTGTTTTAGGAGTATGGAGAGGTTGCATGATGAATGTAAAGTTCTATAACTTCTATAGCTGAGTAGTTGTCTCTTAGTCAAGTATATTTGGGGATGGGATGGGGGGATAGGGTCTCCTCTCCCTATGTTACCCAGGCTATCCTGGGACTTATGATTCTCCTGTTTCAGCCTCCTAAGTGCTGCTAGGCCATATTCATTTTTATGAAAATCTGTCTCCTTACAATCAACTCTGAATTTATAAAACTTAGAAGAAGGATTTAAAGCTTAAAATCAGTGATTCCAGTTTGGGTAGTACCAGAGTAGAAAAGTAGTAACGTACAAAAATATCCACAACATTTGAGTCCTTAATTTAAAAAAGCCAAGTGAAGTAAACAAAGTCACTTATTATTTAAGGAAGTGTCTGCCCAAATTTATCTAATTATCGTTATCTTATCTGGACTGCCTCCGTTTATCTTGTAACTGCCAGACAACATACCAAGTTTCTCTGTAGTTGAATGCCTCCATCTGTAAAATTGGAGAGTCCCATTTATCTTATTGTCTTGTAAGAAATAAATTTACTGTCTAGCTCAGTAAGTGGCAGTTTATCCATTACATCCATCACACCCTTCATTGGGCTCAGGCAAGTACTACTTTTGCTACTTCATTCAGCATTAACTGAGTTTCTTCTCTGTGTAGTCACTAATGCATTGGAGGACAGTCATTTTCTTTTCAGTGAGTAAACACTTGATGTAACTCCAGAGTGATAAAGAGCTAGGGGTTACTTGGTGGGGCTCAGCTTAGAATAGCCATGAGCCTGCATTGTGCTCTGATTTGAAGGGTAGAGCTGTTGAGTTAGGATTCAGAAACTGATTTTACTTTTAATCCTCTGTCTTTATGTGTTGTTATTTGAAAAATATGCATATCCCCAGCAGATATATATATATATATGCTAATATTACATCTATTTAAAAGTACATTAAGGGAGACTTGGAATGTGGCTTAGTGGTAGAGTGCTTGCCTAGCTTGCATGAAGCCGTAAACAGAAGAAGGCGGAAGTGGTGCTGTGGCTCAAGTGGTAGAGCGCAAGCCTTGAGCACAGAGAGGTTCAGGGACAGTGCCCAGACCCTGAGTTCAAGCCCCAGCACCGGCATAAACAAAACAAAACATAAATACATTAAGGGCTGGGCATGTGGCTTAGTGGTAGAGTACTTGCCTAGCATGCATGAAGTCCTGGGTTTGATTCCCTCAGTGCCACATAAAGAGAAAAAGCCAGGAGTGGCACTGTGGCTCAATTAGTAGAGCAAAAGCATTGAGTAAAAGAAGCTCAGTAACAGTGCCCAGGCCCTGAGTTCAAGCCCCACAACTGGCCAAAAACAAACATTAAAATATAAAATTAAAGGCTCAGCTTTTTTTTTTTAAATTAGAAAAAAGGTTAGAAGCTTCCTATGAATAGCCCAGGCTGGCCTCATCTAAGAGTGCACATCTGTTTGTCCTTAGAGCTCACTCTTCGAAGTGAATCTTTAAGCCTACTACAAGCTCCTACACTGGATTAGTTGACTTCACTATTGTATCTATGCTACTTAGATTGTAAAGTAGCTGAGATTAAACACTAGATAAAAAGTCTTTGGTTTCTACCCTGAGTCTGTAGCTCGTGCCTGTAATCCTAGCTTCTCTGGTGGCTGAGATCTGAGTATTGTGGTTTGAGAATCTTACTTCCAGCTAACCAGAAAAAAGCTAGAAGTAGAGCCATGGCTCAAGTAGTAGAGCGCGAGCCTTGAGCACAAAAGCTTAGGGACAGCACCCAGGCACTGAGTTCAAGCCCCAGAACCAACCCAACACACACACACACACACACACGTATCTTGTGAAGCCACACAATAACAGGTAAAACCTAGTCCCTTTTCTTTCACCATTGAATTGAAAGTTCATTTGTGTGTGTGTGTGTGTGTGTGTGTGTGTGTGTGTGTGTGTGTGTGTGTTTTCAGGTGATGGTGATGGTAATACTACTGAAAATCGAACTTAAGTATCTGGGACTACAGACATGCAACACCATGCCCAGCTGGGTTTTTTGTTTGCCTTTTGTTTGTTTGTGTATTTGTATAGTATTTTTGCTAGTACTGGGGCTTGAACTTAGGGTCTCACACTCTTGCTCAGCTTGTTTGTTAATGGCTTATACTCTACTCCTTGAGCTATGCCTCCAGTCTCTCATTTTGTTTACTAATTGGAGCTAAAGTCTTTTTTTAATTAAATTTTATTGACAAGGTGATGTACAGAGGGGGTACAGTTACATAATAAGGTAGTGAGTACATTTCTTGTCTTACTTGTTACACCTTCCCTCATTTTTCTTTCCCTTCCCTTGTTCAGCTAAGCATATACAATATCCAGTGTATCAAAATCATATACAGTGACCACAGTGGGTCTGCCAAAGGAAAGAGCTAAAGTCTTTTGAAGACTTTACTGCCAAGGCTGGTTTTTGAACCATGATTCCCCCAGGTGTTTGCCTTCTGAGTAGCATTACAGTTGTGAGACACCAGTGAATGGCCTAGCTTGTTTTTTAGATGGTCTCACTGAGTTTTGCCTGGGTTGTACTTGAACCATGACTTTCCTATATGTGCCTACCAGAGTTGCTGAAATTATAGGTTTTTACCATCGTGCTCAGCTTCCATAAATCTGTTTAGTTTTTTTAAGGTGTTTCATTCTCTTTCAAAAAGGATACTTGTGTTGTGCCTGAGCATCTTAACTTTCATGTCCGAATTACACTATCCATTGGAGAGGAAACTCTCTAACTTGTACTTTTCTGGTACATTTCTTTGCAGCAGTCTAACAGATCTATAGTTCCATCTTCCTCTTCTCCTTGGAGAAACATATTTGGTTGAATATTCAGATCTAGTTTTGAGTTTATTTTGGTAGTGTTTGAAAACTTGAGAAGTTGGTTTTTTTGCTTTTTGTTTTGGTTTAAACATCATCTCTTCTTTTTTTTCCCCCTTCTAGCCTGAAAATGAAATTTCTTCAGACTGTAATCATGTAAGTAAGGATTTTCTGCAACTCACCATATGTGCTTCATAAATATGATGACAGATTTTAGTATGCTTTTCCTGTTGTTCCAGGAAGCTTTATGATTTTTTGCATTCTCTTTAATCTTAAAATGATTAACCTTGTTTAAAGACCATGGTAAACTCCACAAATACCCCTTTGTTGGAGAAACTATTGGGTCTGCCAAATATTTATGAATTTAAGTTTTTGTTCAATAGTACTACCATATGAAAATAATTGCTTATCAAGTTAACAGTTTTAAAATGCACTTTAGATGCCAATCATGAGCCATAAGTTGTTTTGTTCTTTTTCATTCAGTGTTTTATTTTGGGGGTATATATGCTTATACCGGGGCTTGAACTCTAGGCCTCACATTCTCACTTTGCTTTTTCCCTGAAGTCCGGCACACTACCACTTGAGGCATGGCTCCACCTCTGGCTTTTTGCTTCTTAATTGGAGATAGGAATCTCATGGATTTCTGTGCCTGTGCTGGTTTTGAATCCTGATCCGCAGATCTCAGCTTCCTGAGTAGTTAGGATTTTAGGCATGAGCCACACTGCACTCAGTTCTCAAATAATTTTTAACCTGAGCAACGGACTAACTATGAATTGGAGATCATCCAATAGTTCTTTCTTTGGGTTTAATTTGCCTAGGCAGCTCACAGAACTTGGAAACACATTTGTCAGTTTAGTATAAAAGGACATTACAAAAAATACAGATAAAGAGTTGCAAGGTATGGAAGAAAGGATTTTGTGTCCTCTCTGCCTGTGCTTTCAGGACCTTCCTCATATTTAGCTCTCTAGAATCTGTCTGTTTGTTCTTTTTAATGAGGACCTTATTGTACATGCGTGACTGATGATAGATAATGGGATGGCTAGAGAAATTCAGCAAGGCCTGACTGTTCAGATTCTTTGTGCAGCATCTGGTCCTCAAGATGTCTCTGAAAGGTCAGAGAATTCCTTTATGTCTAGGTCCAAAACAGAAAGGTGATGGAAGGTTAGTATCTATGACCTGCCTTGGGGAAGAGAAATTTTAGTTTCTATGGCCTAATTTCAGCAGGAAGTTATGAGTTCCAAAGATTATAGTTTTAAACCAAATATGTGTAATAATATCACAGTATTGTGAATGTTGAAAGCATGCTCATATAAAAATGTATACACATTTTATTGATAATAGCTTTAAAGTGGAAACAACTCACAGGTGTGCCAACCAAGAATGAGTAAGTAATGATGTATCCATACAATGGATTTCACAAGAAAAAAAGTGTGCTACAACATGGAAGACCTCAAGGACTAGACATTGTTACATGATTTATATGAAATGTCTAGGATAGGCAAATCCATGAAGAAAGATTAGTGGTTGCAGGCGCTGAATTAGGGAATCGGAAATGACTAACAGGTGAATTTCTTTAGGGGATGATGAAAATGTTCTATAATTAATGGTGAGAAGTGCACAAGTCCTATAAATATACTAATAGTCACCAAGTTATACTTTAGAAAGATAATCTCTGTTTTTGAAGTACTGAGATTTGAACTCAGAACTACAGTGCTTGCAAGGCAGACACTTTGTCACTTGAGCCATGCTCCCAAACCTGGAAGAATGACTGTTACGATATGAATTATCTCAATGGAGTATAGTCAGCCCCCTTGATATAGTCACTAGTTTCACTTACTAATTCAGAGGGACCTTGTGTCTTCTACCTATTTTCCTTCCTTTTTTATTTTGAAAAGAAACCTAAACATTTCATGACAGGTGCTCTACTGCTGGAGCCAGACGTCAGCCCTTCTTTCTTTGGTTATTTTTCTAGATGGGGGTCTCACTTTTTATGCAGGCCATGATGAATAAAGAAAGGAAACTAGAGCTCAAGTAACTGTCCTTCATAATAAAACTGATGTTCATAAAACATAAAAGCACTGCTGTTTATGAGAGCTAAAACAAAACATATCTGAGCTTCTAGGTTAGACTTTTACTTTGGCAGAATTTAGCTTATTCAACCTATTTTTATTTTCTTGGGAAAATTTTGTCAGGGATCTTTATGCATTTTTTGACACTAAATTATTTTTTGTTGTTGTTGTTTTTTTTTTTTTTGGCCAGTCCTGGGCCTTGGACTCAGGGCCTGAGCACTGTCCCTGGCTTCTTTTTGCTCAAGGCTAGCACTCTGCCACTTGAGCCACAGCGCCGCTTCTGGCCATTTTCTGTATATGTGGTGCTGGGGAATCGAACCTAGGGCCTCGTGTATCCGAGGCAGGCACTCTTGCCACTAGGCTATATCCCCAGCCCCTAAATTATTTTTAATTCAGTTAAAAAAATTGTTCTTTATGGGCTGGGGATATGGCCTAGTGGCAAGAGTGCTTGCCTTGTATACATGAGGCCCTGGGTTCAATTCCCCAGCACCACATATACAGAAAACGGCCAGAAGTGCTGCTGTGGCTCAAGTGGCAGAGTGCTAGCCTTGAGCAAAAAAAAAGAAGCCGGGACAGTGCTCAGGCCCTGAGTCCAAGCCCCAGGACTGACCCAAAAAAAAAAAAAAAATTGTCCTTTAGTGAAAAGTATGTATGACTCTGCTTTAATTTTTGCCTGTATTTTTTTCTTTTATCTATGAATATGATAGCATTTAGTCTTCTGTTATTGGGCATGTTAATGTATTTTATGCAACTTTAATAATTGGCTTTTGTCATTTATAGTAACCACTGATAATAAATTTCTTTTTCTAACTGGAAAGTTTTTATTTCTGCTTTTCAATTTTTTTTCCTGCCTGAATCTAGCTGTTGTGGAATTACAAACTGAATCTGACTACTGATCCCAAATTTGAATCTGTGGCCAGAGAAGTTTGCAAGTCAACCATATCAGAGGTAAGTTATAAACAGATATTTAGTTATTTAGAAGAGAAAATTATATCTGTTGGCCATCCCCCTTATTAAGATACATTTGTCTCTGAGTCATTTAACTCAGTTACTTTTCTTGGAATTTGCATCTTTCTTGGTTGAGAGATAGGAAGTGGGTGTAATTAGACTTCTTTTTGTTAGCACCCACCTACACTTGTTTGTAAGAGGATATTGTTGACTGATACAGTTGGAAATCGGGTCCTGTTTGGTTATTTATCTTGTCTTAGGGTAAATAACATGATTTTATTGAAAATTGTGGTATTTGCCATTGCTTTTTTGTTTTGAAGACTTTTTAAAGTAGTAATAGAAAACCCAGAAAGAACATATACTTTTACTTGGTGAATATGAGAAACAGAAAAAATAGTTACTGTTTTTCCAACCTTAAGTTATAGTCATAGGTCTTGTAATATAGTTATCTTTCTGCAGTTGATGCTTGTTAATTATGTAAGTCAGGGCCAGTTTCTCTACTTTTTTTTTTTTTGGCCAGTCCTGGGGCTTGAACTCAGGGCCTGAGCACTGTCCCTGGCTTCTTTTTGCTCAAGACTAGCACTCCACCACATGAGCCACAGTGCCACCTCTGGCTTTTTCTCTATATGTGGTGCTGAGGCGAACCCAGGGCTTCATGCATGTGAGGCAAGCACTTTACCACTAGGCCATATTCCCAGCCCCTCTACATTTCTTTTTTTTTTAAATTTATTTATTAATTGAACACAAATTTTTTTGACAAGGTGTTGTGCAAAAAGGGTACAGTTACATAGTAGGGCAGTGTGTACATTTCTTGTGATATCTTACGCCCTGTTTTTCTATCCCTTCTCTAGGTCAGGTAGACATATATACAATATACAATTTATCAAGAACATATACAGTAGCCACGTGGCCAAGCCCAAGAAAAGTCACCTAGGGCTTTAAATGTAATGTCGGTATTAGACAATATGTCGCCTCTACATTTCTTTTTTTTTTTTTTTTTTTTTTGGCCAGTCCTGGGCCTTGGACTCATGGCCTGAGCACTGTCCCTGGCTTCTTCCCACTCAAGGCTAGCACTCTGCCACTTGAGCCACAGCGCCACTTCTGGCCGTTTTCTGTATATGTGGTGCTGGGGAATCGAACCTAGGGCCTCGTGTATCCGAGGCAGGCACTCTTGCCACTAGGCTATATCCCCAGCCCCGCCTCTACATTTCTTAAGGAAGATCCTGACCTGTGTATATCCTTGGTCCCTTCTCCAAGCACCTCATCCTTTGATAACTTCTATGTGTTTAGCTATATACTAGCTTCTCAACCCTGTAGGTTGTAGGCTTTTATGAAGACTTCATTCTATATCTAATGTTAGGACTGAGAATGTGGCTGAAGTGATAGAGTGCTTGCCTAGCATGCATGAAGCCCCTGGGTTCAATTCCTCAGTACCACATAAACAGAAAAGGCAGGAAGTTGCTCTGTGGCTCAAGTGGAAGAGTTCTAGCCTTGAGCAAAAGAAGATCAGGGACAGTGCCCAGACCCTGAGTGGAAGCCCCAGGATTGACAAAAAACAACAACACACATATCCAGTGCTAAACTGGATAGGGAAACACTGCAAGGTCTGTCTGCATCAGTTTTCTTCCCATCAGGTATGGGTTAGGACCACTGTGGAAATAGAAGGGCCTACGACCTTGTATTAGAGAAGGGTAGGTCAGAGAATTTAATGGCCAGCTCCAGTATACAAAAACAGTATTCATTCAAGACTCTTTGGCCCGCCCTAGGGAAGAGAAATGCTGGTTTCTATAGACTTCCTTGTGGAGAAAGTTAGAAGTCAGGAACCATGAATAAAATCTAGAATATAATATGTTTTCATCCTATCACCAGATAGCCCCCTTTTTTTAAGCCACCACTGGTGTTTGAACTCAGGCTCTTGTGCTCCTTCAGCTTGCTTGTTCTGTTGATGCTCTATCACTTGAGCCACACTTTCAGCCCAGCTCTTGCTGGTTATTTTGGGAGATGTAATATCATGGACTTTTCTGCCTGAGCTGACTCTGAACTATGATCCTCTAGATCTCCATCTCCTGAGCAATTAGGTTATAGGTGTGAGCCACAAGCACCTGTCTTCTTTTTTTTTTTTAAATGAATGCAGTTCTAAATATTTTCCGTTTTGTCCCCCAAGAAAATACATAGGTAATCAACAGAAAAACATAAAACTTTTGTTTCTTAACAGTGGTTTAGGGGCTGGGAATATGGCCTAGTAGTAAAGTGCTCACCTCGTATACATGAAGCCCTCCCTGGGTTTGATTCCCTAGCACCACATATATAGAAAAAAAGCCGGAAGTGGTGCTGTGGCTCAAGAGGTAGAGTGCTAGCCTTGAGCAAAAAGAAGCCACGGACAGTGCTCAGGCCGAGTCCACGCCCCAGGATTGGCAACAAAAACAAAACAAATAAACAGTGGTTTAGTATGAACACAGAATATTTGTGTATAAAGTAGTCACTTTCTTTTGGACAGATTAAAGAATGTGCTGATGAGCCAGTTGGAAAAGGTTACATGGTTTCCTGCTTGGTAGATCACCGGGGCAACATCACTGAGTATCAGTGCCATCAATACATTACCAAGATGACAGCCATCATTTTCAGTGATTACCGTTTAATCTGTGGCTTCATGGATGACTGCAAAAATGACATCAACATTCTGAAATGTGGCAGTATTCGGCTTGGGGAAAAGGTATCTACTACATTGCCTTCACCAAAGAGGTTCTATGAACTTGGTAAATGAAAACCATTGTCTAATTAACATGGAATAATTTGGTACTAGAGGTGAAATTACATGAAACTTGCCAAAACATCCCTAAGACTAGTTGATCTATGAGTACATTTCAAGCACTTGTAACAATTTTTCTCTAATGTAGGGGAAAGTAGAGCAACTCATATCAGCTAAGAGAAGTGTTATCCTGAACATATTACCTGTCATTATATTATATATATATATTATTATTGCCAAAGAAGAGATCTGAGTTCTCTAATCTTCATATATCTTAATTATAACTGTAAAAAATGACTTAGCAAGCACACTTTATTTGAAGGAACATGATAAAAGTGACTTAACATCAAACGTGTAAAAATGATGTGTAACATCAAATGTGTAAAAATGGTAGTATATGACCGGGCAATGGTGATTCATGTCTGTTATCCTAGCTACTCAACAGAAAAATAGTAGTATACTCTTCAGTTTCTTAGCAAATGAAAAAGTTCAAGGCTAGACAGGGCAGAAAGCTAACAAGACCCCCCTTCTCAACAGTAATTGTGGCATGATAGCTTTTGCCTGAGATCCCAGTTATGAAGGAGACATGGGTAGGTGGCTCATGGTCTACACCTTGCCTGAGCAAAAACTCTACCTGAAAAATAACTAAAACTGAAATGGTGGAGCATCTGCCTAGCAAGTATGAGGCCTTGAGTCCCAGTCCTGCAGAGGAGTGGGGGGAGGGGGGAAGAAGCTGCCTAAGATAATTTACTGATATAGAGGGCTTCTTATCAATTTGGAGTCTTCAAAACTTTAAGGGGGAAAAAAAACTTTAGGAAAACAGAATTCTCCTTAAAAAAAATATATATATATACAGGGCTGGGGATATGGCCTAGTGGCAAGAGTGCCTGCCTCGGATACACGAGGCCCTAGGTTCGATTCCCCAGCACCACATATACGGAAAACGGCCAGAAGCGGCGCTGTGGCTCAGGTGGCAGAGTGCTAGCCTTGAGCGGGAAGAAGCCAGGGACAGAGCTCAGGCCCTGAGTCCAAGGCCCAGGACTGGCGCAAAAAAAAAAAAAAAAAAAAAAATACAAAACCCACATGCAGTTTCATAGACCGCCCACCCATTCATACTTTATGTAGGTCTAGAAAAAATAAATGATGCATCTGAGTGCAGGTGACTTAGGCTTGTATCCTCATTACTCAGAAGGCTGAGATCCGAGGATTGAGGTTAGAAGCCAGCCTGGACAGATGAATCCAAAAAACTCTTACCTCCAATTAGCCAGCAGTGTTAGAAGTGGGGTGTGTGGCTCAAGTGGTAGAACACACCTTGAGCAAGCCCCCAGTACCAATGAATGAATGAATCATTGTCCATTAGCTAACTACCTTATATCTTGCAACCCAGATGAATTATGTAACTCACCCTCTGTCAGTATGGTAGATATCACAGTTCTTCCCTTCCTATAGGGTTGTTAGGAGAGATTATAAGCATTTTCATGAAGGAAATTAATTGGAAATTAATGTTTAATAGAATAAATTGTATTTTAGTAAAATAGAAAAAATGTATATGTCTTCTGTCATTGAAATTTTGCCTACCTAACTTGAGGGATCTTTTTCATTATATACTAATGATTTCAGAGATTTGTATTATACTGTGACAGTATTTATGTCTATATAAGTAAATATATATACCATCATATATTTTCAGCTTTACTTTATCTAATGGTTATACCTGTCATGGTATTTTGTTTTAAATATAACACTTTTGTATGTATGTGTGTGTGAATGAATGTATGTATGAATGATTGAACTGCCAGTCCTGGGACTTGAACTCAGTGCCTGGGCACTGTCCCTGAGCTTCTTTTGCTGAAGGCTAGCACTCTACCACTTGAACCACAGTGCTACTTCCAGCTTTTTTGAGCAGGTTATTGTAGATAAGAGTCTCACAGGGATTTTTCTGTCCAGGCCTGGCTTCAAACCATGTTACTCAGATCTCAGCCTCCTGAGTAGCTATGATTATAATAGGTGTGAGCCTCTCTGTTGCCCAGGCACTTGTCTTTCTTCGTAGAGTGTTAACAAGGATTATCTCAGTGGCTTGCTAAGTTTTGGAGTTTGTTGTTTGTTTAACCAAATAGTATTTATTTGAAACTCAAGAGGTGAATGTTTAAAAATACTAATATCCTTGTTGTTTTAGGATGCACACTCACAAGGTGAGGTGGTATCGTGCTTGGAGAAAGGCCTGGTGAAGGAAGCAGAAGAAAAAGAACCCAAGATTCAAGTGTCTGAACTCTGCAAGAAAGCCATTCTTCGGGTTGCTGAGCTATCCTCGGATGACTTTCATTTAGATAGGCATTTATATTTTTCTTGCCGAGATGATAGGGAGCGCTTTTGTGAAAATGTGAGTCAGCTAAGAAGCTGTTTCTCTTTTCTTCCTTTTCTTTTGAAATGTCTTTAATATTGTAATCCAAAATTAACCATCACAAACCCCCACATGTAGAAAAGCCAGTCTAATGGAAAGTAAATTTGGTTCCAAGATAATAAAAATAGTGTTTGATGCTCAGATTTAACATCTAGTTAATAGTTGGACTGAACCCTTTTCACATGTTTGGGTTTTTTTTTTCAACTTTATCTCACTTCTCCCTTGGTTTTTGGAACTCTGTTTTATCTATCTTACTTTACCAGGGTGTAATGATCAGTATACAATACCTGAGTATACTCATGTGTTAGGAGAGCATTTCACCACTGAGCTGCGCCCTCAACCACCACAGACAGTTTTAGCTGACATGAGTAAAGTACACTGAGGGTTACTTGTGTGTGCTTCCTGTGTCTGTGTCTGGTGTTTTTAATTTACACTAATATCAGAACCATGGATTATAAGCGCTTTATTGATTCTAACAAAGTTGTTTGTTTTGTTTTGTTTTTGTTGCCACTCCTGGGGCTTGGACTCAGGGCCTGAGCACTGTCCCTGGCTTCTTTTTGCTCAAGACTAGCACTCTACCACTTGAGCCACAGTGCCACTTCTGGCCATTTTCTGTATATGTGGTGCTGAGGAATTGAACTCAGGGCTTCATGTATACGAGGCGAGCACTTTACCACTAGGCCATATTCCCAGCCCTGATTTCTAACAAAGTTGTAAGAAAGGAAGCTCACTAAATATTTCCGTTGGTTCTATAACAATATGAGGTGATGACTTGTGACCAAAGTACACTGTATAAATGTATGGAAATGTCATAATGAAGCTCATTTTTCTATAGTTAACTCACACTAATAAAAATTAAATGCAGGGGCTGGGGATATGGCCTAGTGGCAAGAGTGCCTGCCTCGTATACATGAGGCCCTGGGTTCGATTCCCCAGCACCACATATACAGAAAATGGCCAGAAGTGGCTCTGTGGCTCAAGTGGCAGAGTGCTAGCCTTGAGCAAAAAGAAGCCAGGGACAGTGCTCAGGCTCTGAGTCCAAGCCCCAGGACTGGCCAAAAACAAACAAACAAACAAACAAACAAACAAACAAATAAATAAATAAATGCATAGCATAATTACTTAGCTAATTGTAATAATAATGTGTGTGTGTTCTATATTACAGACACAAGCTGGTGAAGGCCGAGTGTATAAGTGCCTCTTTAACCATAAATTTGAAGAATCGATGAGTGAAAAGGTATTACTTTGAAACAATTGAATATTAGTTTGTTAAAGTTCCACAGCCCATTTCCTGTATAGATATTCTATAATATCTATAGAGGCTAATGGATGCCAAAATCTAAAAATCTTCAAATCCCTTCAGTTAAAAGGCATAATAGGGGCTGGGAATGTGGTCTAGTGATAGAGTGCTTGCCTAGCATACATGAAGCCCTGGGTTCTATTCCTCAGCACCACATATATAGAAAAAGCCAGAAGTGGTGCTGTGGCTCAAGTGGCAGAGTGCTAGCCTTGAGCAAAAAGAAGCCAGGGGCAGAGCTCAGGCCTTGAGTTCAAGCCCCAGGACTGACCAAAAAATAAAAAAAAAAGGCCTAATATTTGCATAAAACCTGTGTACGATCTCCTGTGTACAATCTCCTGTGTGTGTGTGTGTGTGTGTGTGTGTGTGTGTGTGTGTGCATGCGCACGTGTGCTTGCATGATGTATGTGTATAATGTGCTGGTACTGGGGCTTGAACTCAGAGTCTTGTCCTTGCTCAGCTTTCATGCTCACTGTTGGCACCCTACCACTTAAGGCACTGCAGCATTTTGCTGGTTAATTGGAGATGGAGTCTCTTGGACTTTTCTGCCCTGCCTAGCTTCTAAGTGATCCTCAGTTCTCAACCTCCTGAGTTACTTAGTTTACAAGCTTTCCTGAGGAAGTTATCCCTGGATTGCTTCGATTCCCTAAATAAATATAAATAGCTTTATAGATAGTAACTCTACTATTTTGCATAGGCATAATGACAAGAAAAACTTCTATTCATTTTTAGTGTAGACACAATTTTCCTTCCCCCTGATAGTTCCATTTTGAGGATTTATAGAGCTGACTATATGAAAATATGAATTACTTATAAAGCATACCCTTTTAAGTAGATAAAGCAATTTTGGGTGTGGGTTATGGTGATAGACATCTGTAGTCACAGCACTCAGGAATGTGAGGCATAAGTCTCTAAAATTCAAGGCTAGCATGGGCTAGGCTGTATGAATAGCGAAACTACCTCAAAAGAAACAAACAGCCAAAGGCTTATACCAAGAAAATGAGTCAGGCTCTAGTGGCTCACGTCTATAATCCTAGCTACTCAAGAGGCTGAGACCTGGAAAATTACAGTTTAAAGCCAGCTAGGGCAGAAAAATCCATGAGATTCCATTTCCAACTAAGCAGCAAAATGCCAGAATGGCTTAGGTGGGAGAGCACTAGCTATGAGCAATTTTGAAAGCTGAGCACGAATGCAAAGCCCTGTACCAGAAGACAACAAAAAAGAATGAAGCTCTAGTTGTGTTAACTACACAGTGTTGGGGATTAAAATTGGAAGTTTACTTCAGAATTGTACTGAAGCCAGAACTACATTTAATTTCACCTAACCAACCAGTGTGCTTCACAGGTAGCTAACCAGCTGTTTTAACTTTTCAGTAGCTGCCTTACTAAATGTTCTCATTATTGTAGGTTCTATTCCTGAGTGAATACAAGAATCTTATCAGTTTAAAAAGCAATTTAAGATATGAAAGAGTGTGTGTGTGTGTGCACATGCGCATACTTGCATGTTTGCCACTCCTAAGGTTTGAACTCAGAGCCTGGGCTCTGTCCCATACTTTTTTTTTCTTTGCTCAAGGCTGACACTCTACCACTTGAGCCACAGCTCTACTTCTGGTTTTTTGTTTTTTTTGTTTTTTTGTTTTTTTTGTGTGTGTGTGTGTGTTTAGTTGGAGCTAAGAATCTCATGGACTTTGTTGTCCCCAGCTGGCTTTGAAACAGGATCCTTAGATCTCAGCCTCCTGAGTACCTAGGATTACCAGCCTGAGCATCTGGTGTCTAGCAAAAGTAATTAATTTTGTAATCCTGTCATTTTCTTACCTGTGCAACTGAAGGAATGTTTCTCATTTAGTTTCCCTTATATAATTTACTATTTTCTAGTTTCTAATGCAAGGACATTCACATTTTAAATGTCATTTTGATTCTGGGATAGTTTATGCTAGGATTAAGGTTGAAGAGAAGAAGAATACTTAGCTGGGCACCAGTGGTTTTCACCTATAATCCTAGCTACTGAGGAGGCTGAGATCTGAGGATTGCAGTTCAAAACCAGCCTAGGCAGGGAAGTCTCTGTAAGACTCTTATCTCCAGTTAACTGTTCAAAGCCAGCTGGAAGTGGCATTGTGGCTCAAGTGGTAGAGTGCCAACCTTGAGCACAGAGAGGCTCGGGGACAGCACCCAGACCCTGAGTTCAAGCCCCACAACTGACAAAAGGCATTTTTTTAAAAAGAATACTTTGTTGTCAATCTACCAAATGTGTTTAAAACAGCTGCTATTGTGGCAGCAATTTCAGGGAATTTCAGGGTTCTTTCTCTATTCACAACTTTTGCCACACTAGCTTAGCATACCTGTGCTATTTTTTTTCTTGTGGGTGTGTGCTGGTATTGGGGCTTGAGCTCAGGACCTTCACTCTCACTTGGTCTTTTCACTTAAGTCTGGTGTTCTGCCTCTTGAGCCACACCTCCATTTCCAGCTTTTTACTGGTTAATTAGAGATAGGAGTCTCTCAGATTTGTCTGTCTAGGCTGGCTTTGAACCACAATCTCAGATCTCAGCATTTTGAGTAGCTAGGATTACAGGTGTGAGCCACCAGCACCTGATTCTATACTAAATTTTTTTTTAACTAAGTCCTGTTAGTGATGACTGAAGCTATCAGGTGCTTGACTGTGAGCTTCTACTTGTCTCAGAGACCCATGTAAACTGCTGAGCCATCTGAGTATTCTTGTTTTGTTTTGTTTTTGGCCAGTCCTGGGCTGTCAACTCAGGGCCTGAGCACTGTCCCTGGCTTTTTTTTTGCTCAAGGCTAGCACTCTGCCACTTGAGCCACAGCGCCACTTCTGGCCATTTTCTGTATATGTGGTGCTGAGGAATTGAACCCAGGGCCTCATGTATACGAGGCAAGCACTCTTGCCACTAGGCCATATTCCCAGCCCCCATCTGAGTATTCTTATTCTTGCATTTTTATTTTTTTTTTGTCCAGTCTTGGGGCTTGGACTCAGGGCCTGAGCACTGTCCCTGGCTTCTTTTTGCTCAAAGCTAGCACTCTGCCACTTGAGCCACAGCGCCACTTCTGGCCGTTTTCTGTATATGTGATGCTGGGGAATTGAACCCAGGGCCTCATGTATACGAGGCAGGCACTCTTGCCACTAGGCCATATCCCCAGCCCTTCTTGCATTCTGAGTATTCTTATTCTTTTTCCTCAGTGTCGAGAAGCACTAACAACCCGCCAAAAGCTCATTGCACAGGATTATAAAGTCAGTTATTCATTGGCCAAATCCTGTAAGAGTGACTTGAAGAAGTATCGGTGCAATGTGGAAAACCTTCCTCGCTCCCGGGAAGCGAGGCTCTCCTACCTTCTAATGTGCCTTGAGTCAGCGGTACACAGAGGTGAGAGTTGTTTTTGTCTTTCCCTTTTCTTCCCCTTGGCTATTCTGTTTAGATTCACACTCTGAAGCATTTTGTACCACAAATGTCAGTTTCCTCTTGTATTTGCTATTCTGAGCATTTTTAATTTTTAAAATATATATTGTGTAGCATTTTTAGAATAGTGAAGTAAATTATTTAGCATATGAACTTTTGGATGGCTTTATCACTAACTGACTAGATGACCACTTTTTATGTTTTTGTGTGTTTGGTTTTAGTTTTATTATTTTTTTAATTCTTTAAAGTTTTCCCTATTGGTATTTACAGTCGAACATGGGGGTGTTACACTGTCCAGATAAGCCTGAATCTCCAGAGTCTAAACCTGCTTCACGCCACTGAGGCTTTTCCTAATTTCTAAGCTTTTCAGTCTAGATATGAGCATGAATGGCATATTCTACACGAAACAAAAACATTATTTTAATATATAATGATTTCTGATACTCAGGATCACCCTTCATAACATACATGTTACGTCCTAACTTAGGGCGACAAGTGAGCAGTGAGTGCCAGGGGGAGATGTTAGATTACCGGCGCATGCTGATGGAAGACTTCTCTCTGAGCCCCGAGATCATCCTGAGCTGTCGTGGGGAGATTGAGCACCACTGTTCTGGATTACATCGGAAAGGCCGAACCCTGCACTGTCTGATGAAAGTAGTTCGGGGGGAAAAGGGAAACCTTGGAATGAACTGCCAGCAGGCGGTAAGGAAAAATTTCTACTGTCTCTTGACCATCACATGGTTTCAGTTAAGGAGTCTCTTCCCAACACTTCCTTGATTTCTCTGAATTACTTCTGACATTTCAATGAGCATTGGGTACTAAAGATGAGGCAAGAATATTGTTTCTTTGGTCATATCTTAATATAACTGTGGAATTAGCTATAGAACAAAGATTTGCATTCATAAAAAGATCTATATAGAGAAATGTATTCCTTTACTCAACTATATTTGCATTTGCTGGAGAATCTGAAGAATTGTCAACTTGCTAAATTGGTTTTACTAAACTCAGAACCAAGTCAAAACACTATTAAGTCAGTAAAGATCCTTCACCAAAAGAGAATTTGCCTTTCTTAATAGATTGATTTGGTTGAGGCTGAGAGTTAGACTGAACTGAAATTTCTAAGTTTCTTATTACTAATGTGTACTACAGAATAAAGATGAGAATGATAGCCTGTCATTTTCAGTATTGTGTCATCTTTTCTTAGTTCAAGCAGGGTACCTACATGGAAGGGTCTTTTCTTCACACCCAGACTTTGTGGTTAGTGCTATAAAATAGAAGAATTAGCACACTTTGTTTGTGGAAGCAGTTATTCTTGCTCTAGCATTCATAAGCAGTAGAATAATTGCAGGTCAAAATAAGTGACATAGGGGCTGGGAATATGGCCTAGTGGCAAGAGTGCTTGTATACATGAAGCCCTAGGTTCGATTCCCCAACACCACAGATATAGAAAATGGCCAGAAGTGGCGCTGTGGCTCAAGTGACTGAGTGCTAGCCTTGAGCAAAAAGGAAGCCAGGGACAGTGCTCAGACCCTGAGTTCAAGGCCCAGGACTGGCAAAAAAAAAAAAAAAAAAGTGACATGACGTTACAAAATACGCACATCATGCATCTGTTTCATTATCAGTGTCCATGACACTGGATCCTTTGACATTGTAAAATATCAAGTGGAGCTGATCACCCTGTACTAGGGACTTTCTTTGGGAAACATTGTTTAGCTTTATATCCTGAAGTCAAAGGTTGAGGTTTACCTATAAGTACAATTTTAGAAAACCACCCTTAGTCCTTTCTTTTGTCATTGGCATTTTCCTAAAATCTGAGCATTACATGAATTTTATTTTCCTCCCATTATCTAATATCAGAATTTTACAGTCTGAAACCCAGACTTTAGATATGGAGTAAAATTTCATCTGGGCCTCTATTGCTCACCCTGTCGCAGAGTTATTATTATGCATAGTTAATATGTATTTGTCCCTGGATAGGAGAATGTAGCCTCTTCTCCAAGACAGCAAGCCTGACTAGAAAGAAAACTGTGGTCCCTACTGTGATTTGACTTTGTTGCCGTGTACTTCTTAAGGAGCAGTCTGCTTGCCATTGTCCTAACAAACCTCTGTGCCAATGAAAGCCTAAGACTAAGACTCAGGAGCCAGCCTAGGCCAAAGTATGCTTGTTTCTAATTATTTCTGCAAGTTAAATGAAATCTCTCACATCTGATTTTAATAAAGCATCATATAATTATTGTATACCAGTATCATTAGATTTCTCTTAGCTCTCCTCCACTCACCTCTGGCTTGGCCCTGAGTGTCAGGTTTAGGGTTTGTTTTTTGCCAGTCCTGGGGCTTAAACTCAGGGCCTGTCCCTGGCTTCTTTATGCTCAAGGCTAGCACTCTACTAGACACTTGAGCCTCAACGCCACTTCTGGCTTTTTCTATATATGTGGTGCTAAGGAATTGAACCTAGGGCTTCATGTATATGAGGCAAGCATTCTTGCCACTAGGCCATATTCCCAGCCTGAGTGTCAGGTTTAATAATCTGATTTAGGAGTAGGCAGAAAAAAGGCAGTCTTCTTAGTCACACTATTTTGCAACTATCCAGGGATATTTTAGAAGTGTAAATAAGCGCCTTAACTCCACAGTGACAAAAACAGAAAACTTTGAAACTGAGTGGAGAAACCAATTGAAAAGTTCTTGAGTTTGGCCAGTGGCAGTTGTTCTACCTTGTTACAAAGTTCATTATGCTGTGCCAGTCTGAGCAACAGATCTATGTGATGAGATTACATTACTCTTTTCTGGAGTCTAAGTGTCTTCTTTCTTAATTTTATCAACTCTAGCTTCAAACATTGATACAGGAAACTGATCCTGGTGCAGATTACCGCATTGATCGAGCTTTGAATGAAGCTTGTGAATCTGTAATACAGACAGCCTGCAAACATATACGCTCTGGAGACCCAATGTAAGTTCTCTCTATTTGTAGCAGCATTATTTATATTGTACCATTTATTTATTTATTTACTTGTTTGTTTGTTTGTTTAGCCAGTCCTGGGCCTTGGACTCAGGGCCTGGGCACTGTCCCTGGCTTCCTTTTGCTCAAGGCTAGCACTCTGCCACTTGAGCCACAGTGCCACTTCTGGCCGTTTTCTGTATACGTGGTGCTGGGGAATTGAACCCAGGGCCTCATCTATACGAGGCAAGCTCTCTTGCCACTAGGCCATATCCCCAGCCCCTATATTGTACCTTTTAAAAGATTTTTTTTTATCAACATATTAGTTGTACAAGGTGAGGATTTGTGACAACTCCATTCATGTGATATACCAATATCCACTTCATCTCTCCTTTCCTTCCTTCTTCCCTCCCCCTCCATTCTTTCCCTCCCCTCCAATCTTTTTTTTTCTGCCAGTCCTGGGGCTTGAACTCAGGGCCTGAGCACTGTCCCTGGCTTCTTTTTGCTCCAGGCTAGCACTCTGCCAGCTTATGCCACAGCGCCACTTCTGGCTTTTTCTATATATGTGATGCTGAGGAATTGAACAAGGCAAGTACTCTTGCCACTACGCCATATTCCCAGCCCAGCCCCTCCATCTTGTGCTTGCTTTTCTTGCTTGCTTGGCTGGCACTGTACCACTTGAGTGCCGGCCCATCTTCTTGCTGATCATTTTGGAGATGAAGTCTGTGGACTGCTCTATCTGGGGTGATCCTCTGGATCTCAGCCTCCTAAGCGGCTAGGGTTACTCCTCCCTTAAAACAATTTCAGCAGGTTTCATTGCTCTATTTTTCTGCATGCATACCAAAAACTTCCACTTGTTCACCCTCATTCACCTTCCCTTCTTCTGCTTAGCACCCCAACCCATATTGTATTTTAGCTTGCAGCCCAGGGAGCAGTCCATTGAGTGGCTTTGCATGGCTTAACATCTTGGCTATAAAGTATTGTTTGTTTGTCCCTTATGGGGCTTGCACTCAAGTGCGGAGTTCAAGCCCCATGACCGATAAATAAATAAATAAATAAATAAATAAATAACGTTTTCTTGACTAGGAACACTCTACCAATTGGAATTTGGACTTCTGGTCAGCCTCCTCCATGAGCTAGAGGCATCTAGACACAGCTTTGCAGTGACATTTGCTGACAGTGACTACGCATGTATGGGTCTATCAGTAGATCACAGAATAACTTCTGTAACGCAAATGACATAAGACAGACTCAGGATAAAGTGACATATCCTGTGTATTGCATTGTGTACATTGACAAATGTACATTGTACATGATAATCGTTAGAAAATAATTGTAATTGAAATCAAAAACAAATTTTGTAGAGGGTGCTATTATGGACCAATTAAATATTGCAGTTGCATTTATTTAAGATCTAGGAAAGCTGAATAAATGACATGATAACCTATTTGATTCTTCTTTATTAGTTTTATTCCATATGATGTGAAAACAGTTTTCAAACCAAATTGCAAGTAAGAACAGGTTTTCCAGGCTGCAAAAATTTTTGCATCTGGCATTCCCCAACAATAAAATGAACACAGTCCAAGTTTATCACCATCCTGCTATATGAGGTCTACTGCTACTCATGGTGTAAAAGAGAATTAAAAGTAGCATTCTTGATGGGTGGTAGTATAAGTCTCTCATCTCAGCTGCTCAGGAAGTAAAGATCCAGAAGCTCTTGATTGGAGGTTGCCCCCGGTAAAAGTTTATGAGACTCCCTCATTTCAACAAACAAGGATTAGTAATCCCAGCTGTAATCTCAGCTGTGTGTATAAGACCTTTGTCTGAGATGGGTGAAAAGTATAAGACCATATCTAAAACATAGCTAACACAAGGAAAAATTAAAAGCAAAAACATTGGGATATGGCTAAAGTGGGAAATGGCCAAAATACTTCCCTAGTAAGCCCAATGCCCTAACCTCAAAACCTCAGTGCCACCAAAAGGGTTATTCTTCCTTAAATCTTTGTGTTCGTGAAAAGATAAACTCACTTAGACATAATTGCATTAGCTGAAAAGAGGGAAGAAAGGATGTGCCACTATAGATTCTTGACATTTGTGGGCAATATATGCACATTTGCTGGCTCCTGATTCAAATAAACATGTAAAAAGACATGAGCTAATTGAACAAATCTGAAAATGAAAAGGATATTACTTGATAATAAGGACTCTTTTATTTCTTGGTAAGATAATAGTATTATGTTCTTCTAGTTTGGAGAAAAATATGCCAAATTATTCACTAATAGAAAGTTGAGTCTTGAGATTTGCTTCAAAATATCAAGAAGGAGCATAGATTATAAACAAACCCTGACACAGGCCGATAAAGCTATGAAGCAGGAACTTAGCCAGTATATCATTATCTATTTTTGTGTGTTGGAATTTTCTTTTAACTCGTAAGTAGTTTAAGGCAGCTGTACACAAATCTGAACACTAAGTTCTAAGTACAGAGTGGCTCTAAAGTTGATAGCACATATAATCACTGTCAGGTCCAGTTAATTTGAATGAGTCTCAGAAAAATATATCCTGTTGCCTCAGGAAAATAGCTGAAAGGAAATGATACCACTCTGTTTTCTTGTTTTCTTTTATGCCTAGGATTCTCTCGTGTCTGATGGAACATTTATACACAGAGAAGATGGTGGAGGATTGTGAACGTCGTCTCCTAGAGCTGCAGTATTTCATCTCCCGGGATTGGAAGTGAGTATGTGAAGCAAGCATAAGGCATTGCCAAAGCCAATTCTGTTTAATCAGTATTAGTGGGGGGTGGAGGGAGTGTTCTTTGTCTGTTTTATGCTGGAAATTAAACCCAAGGTTTCACACTCTGTTACAGAACTATACCACCATTACCACCATTTGAGCAATTTGTAATAATTATTAGATAATTATTTTCGAATCGTAGCTAACATGACCCAATACCCTGAAAACATCTTTTCTGTGTCCAGAGCAATATCTGAAAGCAGAATCAGTCCACTCCCTGTTTACTACTTGTTTGGGTTGGGGCACAATGATTCTAATACCACAAACATATCTAGAAAGAACCCTTGCACCGGGAGGAGCAACAAAAACATCTTCAGATATGACTAAGAAGATAACAGTGCATTTGTATCTTTGTTGATTTGTACTGGTGATAGAGATTTGCTTTTATTTCTTTAACTATTCAAAGCTATTGAATTTATTCTGTCTTGGGAGTTAGAGGACTCTACAGTTTATTGACTCTTCCTCCCATCCTATCCCCTTTCCCTGTCTTTCTTCTCTTTTGTTCTACCCAGAGCCATCAGTGCTCAGTGTTTCTGCATCCTAAATTCAGCTGCTTCCTAACCCAGTTATTTAAGCCACTATATATGGTTATTAATCTTTTCTGGTGATTATGTTTTATTATTGTGTTTTAGTAGAAATGTTTACTTTTGTTCCTTTTAATTAGCTCTGGAAGTGGGGTATGGTGGCGTATACCTATAAATCTAGCACTTGGGAGACTGAAGCAGGAGGATCAAGAGTTTGAAACCAGCCTGGGCAATATGGAGAGGTTCTTTCTCAAAACCCCAAAACTCTGAAAAGACCACTGAAAGCTGGGCAGCATCTTCTCTGCCTACTTAGGTCACATGAACTGAAATAAGAGTTCATTGTACATGTCACCCTAGTCCAAACCATGGTTATTCCTCTTACTAGTCATAATAAAAATGCTTCATAGAAGCCAGGTGCCAGTGGCTCACACCTGTAATCCTATCTACTCAGAAGGCTAAGATCTGAGGATCACAATTCAGAGCCAGCCTGGGCAGGAAAGCCCATGAGATTTCAGATAACCAGCCAAAAGCTCAAAGTAGAGCTATGGCTCAAGTAGCAAAGCATTAATTAGCCTTGAACAAAAAAGCTCAGGGACACTGCTCAGGCCCTGAGTTCAAGCTCTAGGACTTGCACTCAGAATAGTAAACAACAATAATAATGCTTCATAGTCATAAAAACTATTCATTAAATATTGACCCATCTCTTCCTATCAAATAATCCTCCCTAAATTCTCCCTGGTCTGGTCTGGATAACAGAAGTAGATTCATTGACTAATCTGGGTAGTGTGGACTACTCAGTCACAGTCCTCCTGTCTCTGCCTCCTAAGTGCTGGAGTTACAGAAATTCCTGGTCCATGATGACATCTTTGAGGTAAAAGCCTGCTGTTTTAAAGACTGACTAACTTTTATAGATTGACCATGTTTATCCATTTAAGAATGATATTCAAGCTGGGCATGGTAGCACATGCCCATAATCCTAACTACTCAGGAGGTGTGGAGATCAAGAGGATTCTGTTTCAAGGCTAGCCTGGGCAAAAAATTACTGAGACTTCATCTCAACAAACTAGGCATGATGGTGCACATCTGTAACTCAAGCTATTTGGGAGGTGTCTCTATAAGGATCAATCAGAGGTAGGCCTGGGCAAAAAAAATAGGCCCTTAAAACTAAGTTAAAAAGGGCTGAGGTATGACTCAAATGCTAAAGCACTTGTTTAGTAAGTACCAGATCCTGATTTCAAATTCCAGTACTACAAAATAAACAAACACGGCAAAAAGAAGTAATGTTCAGGAGTATACTATTGCATATCTGCTCTCTCCAATACCGTACGTAGAGGTGATTATCAATGAGTATACAAACAATCACCTGGCAAACCCTTACTTAATGAGTATAAGAAGGAAAGGTAGGGTAAATAGCGGTTCTTTTACTGTTTTAGGCTGGATCCTGTCTTATACCGCAAGTGCCAGGGAGATGCTTCTCGCCTCTGCCACACCCATGGTTGGAATGAGACCAGTGAACTTATGCCTCCTGGAGCTGTCTTCTCCTGTTTGTATAGACATGCCTACCGCACGGAGGAACAAGGAAGGAGGGTAGGAGTCTCCATTGGCTTCTTCTTACTGCTCTTAAATAGTTTGACATGTATTGTCTGGCTTCTCTCACCCTAGGGAAGCTTTCCTGTGTTTAGTGAGGAGGGGTTTGTGTACTAGTGGAAACTTACTCAGCAAGTGTCCCTTGCTGGTGCTATTTGCTCCACCAGCTTCTTCCTGCCCCAGAATGGGGTTGGTTATTTTTTTTTTCTTGAGTTGCTGTTTTGTTTTTTCAGGGATTTTTTTGTTGGTTTGCATTTTTTGTTGTTGTTGTTTTTCCCACCAGTCCTGGGCCTTGAACTCAGAGCCTGAGCATGCCCCTGGCTTCTTTTTTGCTCAAGGCTAGCACTCTGCCATTTGAGCCACAGTGCCACTTCTGGCCATTTTCTATATATGTGGTGCTGAGGAATCAAACCCAGGGCTTCATGTATACAAGGCACGCACTCTTGCCACTAGGCCATATTCCCAGTCCCTGTTTGTGTGCTTTTTGTTGGCCGTGGGGCTTGAACTATGGGCCTGGGCACTGTTCTTGAGCTCAAGGTTACTACTCTACCGCTTGAGCCATAACGCCACTTCCAGTTTTCTGGTAGTTGATTGGAGGTAACAGTCTCACGGGTTTTCCTGCCTGGGCTAGCTTTGAATCATGATCCACAGATCTCAGCCTCCTGATTAGGATTGCAGAAAGGTGTGAGCCACTGGCGCCTGGTGTCCAAAATGGTTTTTTTTAACCAAGTGAGAGGAGGAACATTTCCAGGTCTTTTCTTTAAATTATTGAGATCTGAATTACAAATGGACAATTAAATTCTGCTGTCCTAACTTTAATTTAGCTTTAAAGATCCATTAGAAGCTTTTAGTCAGCATAGAAATGGTTCTTTAGCTCTGCCCTTGGCAGCTGAACACAAATGCCTGTATTAATGAGGCCACTCTGACATTGCACTAGTTGGAGCAGAAGCTTCCATGGTGTTTGTCTGCCCCAATTGCTGTCTGTCAGTGAGATGTCTTTGTGAGCTTGGTTCTCCTGGTGCCACTCTGGCATATTGCTTGCTCCCTAGAATGGCTTTTGTACACCTTAGGAGAAGCCATATTGGATGTTTGTTCTACCTTGTTACAGTGTTTACTGAGCTCCATGTAAGAATCTGTTTAGAATTCAGAATGAGGAGACTTAATGATTGAAATGTCCTCCTTCACTTGTGAAAGCTTAGTTTTCTTAGGGCTATAAGCAAGAGAACATGGATCCGTCATGATCCTTGTTAGCCACAGGGACTTTCCGATTCTGGCATCTGGCAAGTCACTGTTGCAGGAATTTCATTCTCTTATATGTGAAGAAAGAATGGAATCCAGCTGGGCTCCAGTGGCTCACACCTGTAATCCTTTCTAGTCAGGAAGATTTGACTCATGAAGCAGTGGAACCCCTACTGCAAGCATAAAACTGAAAAAGAGAAAGACATGATGGTATTTGGTACAGCCACCCCTTTGACCTTTTGTTAGGACAGGAAACTGATAATACCTGTTAATGATTGCTTTCCCATGGCCTTTCCAAAAATAGTCATTTTCATCTTCATTGCACATAATTCATCTAGAAAAGTCTAGTCCTGACCTGTGTAACTATTGCTTTTGCAATTGCCTGTTCATTCTGTTTTAGGTCAGTTTGAACTCAGTTCTCCTGAACAAAAGTATATTCTTTCCCCAATTGTATCTCACATTCTATTTGTCTGTGTAGAGTGTGGTTTTGCGAAGTAGAAACTCTTAATTTGAATGAATGTCTTCCTTCAGGTTTATCTCAGAAAAGGATGTCTTGCCCCCTCCCCCCCCCCCCCCCCCCCCCCCCCGCTAGTCCTGGGCCTTCAACTCAAGGCCTGAGTACTGCCCCTGGCTTCTTTCTGTTTAAGGCTAGCACTATGCCACTTGAGCAACAGCACCACTTCTGGCCATTTTCTATATGGGTGCTAGGGAATTGAGGCAAGCACTCTTGCCACTAGGCCATACTCCCAGCCCAGGGTGCTAGGGAATTGAACCCAGGGCTTAGTGTATACGAGGCAAGCACTCTTGCCACTAGGCCATATTCCCAGCCCAAGGATGTCTTTTTTTTTTTTTTTTTTTGGCCAGTCCTGGGCCTTGGACTCAGGGCCTGAGCACTGTCCCTGGCTTCTTTTTTTTTTTGCTCAAGGCTAGCACTCTGCCACTTGAGCCACAGCGCCACTTCTGGCTGTTTTCTGTATATGTGGTGCTGGGGAATTGAACCCAGGGCCTCATGTATACGAGGCAGGCACTCTTGCCACTAGGCCATATCCCCAGCCCCTCCAAGGATGTCATTTTTATATTAGAAAATACTGAATGTAGCTAGTGCCTCAAGCCTGTAATCCTTGCTACCGAGGAGACTGAGATCTGAGGATCACAGTTCAAAGCCAACCTGGGCAGGAAAGTCCATGACACTCTTATCTTCAATAAACTAATCAGAAAAAAGAAAAACAAAAACAGAAGTAGTACTGTGGCTCTAGTGGCACAGTGCTAGCCTTAAGCACAGAGAAGCTCAGGGACAGCATTCAAGCTCAGAGACGAGCACAAAAACAAACAACCCTGAATATATAATTACACTTCCAGAGGGAAGAGCTTCTAGAGAGTGAGGTGTAACATTTGGGAGATTAACAGAATTATCTGTTAGCTTCCTGACACATTTGCTGTGTTTGGGCTCTCCCATTATTTGTTTTGTTACCTTTTTGCCTTACTCTATTCTCTTGTAGCTCTCACGGGAGTGCCGAGCTGAAGTCCAAAGGATCCTACACCAACGTGCCATGGATGTTAAGCTAGATCCCGCCCTCCAGGATAAGTGCCTGATAGATCTGGGGAAGTGGTGTAGTGAGAAAACAGAAACTGGCCAGGTAAGTGACAGGGCTTCCTGTTCATCTTTTACTAATAATATTGACTCATGCTTTGAGTAGGGTACTGGGTACCCCATGAAGACCAAGTTGGTGTTTTCATCCCAATTTATGTGGCTCAATGTTCTCTGTAGAAGAAATGCTCAAGGGATATTGTATTCTTCCTAAGCAGCTACTTTGTTTTTTAGGTTATTAATGCTCTGTGATGTAATTGGTCATTTTCTTTCTCTCTCTCTCTCTCCCCCTTTTATTTTTTTTTGTCTTTTTTGTTACTGGGAATCGAACCCAGGACTTTGTACTTCCTAGGCCAAGTGCTTTGCCACTGAGCTACATCCTACCCTGTCATTTTCCTACTCTAACAAATACATAGGCATTGTCTGGCTCCATCCTACTGCTGGCTCCATCCTACTTCCCCTTAATGTACTTTTCTTTCCTTAACTATTTTAATTTATTTTAGATTTTCCTTCCTTAGCTTTTAAGCCACATTGAATTCTTTTGAGATAAGCAACGTATGTAAATACTGATATGCCCAAATGATGGCACTACAAGACATGTGGGAAATAATTTTCCCTACATAGCTGTCCAAAGTAAAGCTCAGAGAAGTAAAATATATTGGTTTTCTTACCTAACTCAAGTCCAGAACTGAGACTAAGGCTTAAATAGGAGAGTGTCTGCCTAGCAAGCACAAGGTCCTGAGTTCAAACCTCAGTACTGTTCAAAAAGGAAAAGACTCAACTTGCATTCTCATCAGGCATTTATTCCATTATGTTATAATCTCTCCATAGGAAAGTACAGGGAAGAAATAGCTCCCAAGAATTAAGTGTATGCCAAGAAAGGCAGCCGTCTTTTATCAAAAAGCAGGATACCCAGTGTGGAAGGAGTGATCTTAGGCTCCCAGGCTTTATTTTTGTACTACTGCAAAAACCCTGCTTGAGTTAAAGTGAAAAAAAATACATGGATAAGAATTTGACCTTTTAGGGCTGGGGATATGGCCTAGTGTCAAGAGTACTTGCCTCGCATACATGAAGCCCTGGGTTCGATTCCCCAGCACCACATATACAGAAAATGGCCAGAAGTGGCGCTGTGGCTCAAGTGGCAGAGTGCTAGCCTTGAGCAAGAAGCAGCCAGGGACAGTGCTCAGGCCCTGAGTCCAAGCCAGGACTGGCCAAAAAAAAAAGAATTTGACCTTTTAAAGGAGCAATGTGGCTACTTACTATTTCTACTTTCAGCTGTCTGCTTTCTGAGCCTGGTATAATTCTGTTGAGTTTATTGTTTGAAAATGCCTGTTGTTGAGCTTTCTGCTGCCTCTAGGACAAAGGATGTGTTGATGCAGAATCCTAGCACATAAACATTTAAAAAGCTGCACTACTTTGCAGATAATCACTGAGAAGCTAAATATAAAGAATAGTTTCATAACTAAGATTTTTCCTTAGCCATTTTTTTTAATCTTAGTTTTATTCTTTAAGTGTTTGATGTATTTATTTCCCTTTAGGCTCCTCCCCCCCTTCCATTCTGGCTATTGTATAATTCCTCCAACCTTTCAGGTCTAAAACAGAATGGTCAGTGCATTAGGCCTAATCGTTTAACAGACCACTCTGCTGAGAAATAGCTATGAATCTGCTTGAGAAAGTAAGCTGATGCTATACCTAAACCTCTCATAAGTGTATTAGTAGTTATGACTCCAGGCAGTTCCAGTTCAGTTTCCAAAGCTCAAAGTAATTTTAAGTTGCCAAACCTATCATGGAATTTCCTTCAGAGGATCCTTTGATTGGGTTTAGAATGTGATCAGTCAGACTTGTATGAGTTTGAACTCTGATAAGATCCAGGCCGGGGATTCCACCTGCTTTGGCCAGGAGGAATCTTTTTTTTTTTTTTTTTAACCAGTACTGGAGCTTGAACTCAGGGCTTTTTCCCTCAAGGTTGGCACTCCACCACTTGAGCCATACCTCTCTACTCTTGGCTTTTTGCTGGTTAATTGAAGACTCTCATAGACTTTTCTACCCAGGCTGGCTTCAAGCTTTGATCCTCAGATGTCAGACTCCTGAGTTGCTAGGGTTACAGGCATGGTCTTCCACTAAGCACCGGCTAGCTATGAAGAATCGCAATGTAATCCATTTCTTCTATGACTTGGTTGTCCAGTGATCATTATCAAAGTGCACATCTAAAATGAGAAATAAGAGTAGATACAGAGGCCTACTCCTGTAATCCTAGCTAATCAGGAGGCAGGGATGGAAGAGACTTACTTCAGTTAAAGACTAGCCTAAGCAAAAAGGTTGTAAGACCTCATTTAGCTAGACATAGTGGTGTGTGGTAAAACGGGCTGGGGGATAAGCTGGAATATTTACCCTTAAGTGCTACATTGTCTAGAAAGCATTCTTTACCCGATTTACATAACTAACTGCTCTGTACATCACCTTTAATTAATTAATTAATTTATGCATGCATGCCAGTCCTGAGTCTTGATCTCAGGGCCTAGGCACTATCCCTGAGCTTTTGCTCAAGGCTAGTGCTCTATTATAGTGCCACTTCCTGCCTTTTTCTGTTCATGTGGTACTGAGGAATCGAACTCAGGGCTTCGTGCATGTTAGGCAAGCACTCTACCACTAAGCCACATTCCCAGCCCTGTACATCACCTTTACAACAACAATTTTTTTAAAGGACTAGGGGCATGGCGTATGAGGCCCAGAGTTCACACCATCGTACACCAAGGCGCTGTTGGCTCCTATAATACTAGCTGCTATAGGAAGTTGAGATCTGAGGGGTTGCAGTTTGAAGCCAGCCTGGGCTGACATAACTAAGAGACTCTTATCTTCAGTTAACCAGCAAAAAGCTGGAGCTGGAGGAACAGTTCAAATGACAGAGCACCAATCTTGAGCAAAAAAGTTGAGTGAGCATATATAAGTGAAAGTACCAGAGATCAAGCCCCAGTAACACACACACACACACACACACACACACACACACACACACACACACTACCTAGATAGACAGATAAAATCAAAACACGGATTGAAAGCTTAAAAGTGGAGTAGCAGGATACTTATAGAGTATAATAAAAGCTTGATGAAGATGGTTAGAGTTTGAGAGCAGCTGAATCAGTCTCCGTTGGGCTTGTGGATTTGGCCTTCTTATATCCCTTTGCCCTCTTAAGCACTCTGCTATATCAAGTAATTGCCTTTCTAACAGCCTTAGTCTGGGGAATCACAGACACTTCTGTGCTGTGTTCCGTGAGGTAGTGCCTTCTCAGGAAGAAGAGGGGAGGACCAGTGCAGAAGGGGCAGGCTGGTGCTCACTGCCGTGGCTGATGAACACACTATGACTTGCCTTTTCGTGTGCAGGAGCTTGAGTGCCTCCAGGACCATCTGGATGACTTGGCGGTGGAGTGCAGAGACATAGTGGGCAACCTCACCGAGTTAGAGTCAGAGGTAAGCAGCTTGTCCCTCCCTGGAGCAGAAGGGCTGGCAGCCACCTGGCCTTTCTTGTTCAGCTCTGCTCTTCCTCCACTCTTGAGAGCATAGAGCCTCTGGCAATCAAAAGAAGCTCAGTCAGACACTCCCCCTTTGTTTTCTAAAGAACATTTTGGTGTGTCCTGACCCTTTCCCTTACTTCTCTAGAAAAGCCTTCTCTGTATAGTTAACACATAGGTTTTCTTCACCACATGGCTTCACATCAGTCGGTTATCACAGTGATGAGACCTTCTCCCTTGAGGAAAGATTGCTGCTGTATGTCTGAGTCACAGTCAAGAGTAACCCAAGTATCCACTCTCTTTTCCTTATAGCTTTTTAGTTACATAATTGGGAATGGGGGTTGAACAAAAGCTTGGGACTTCTAGTTATGTGAAAGATGAAATGACATCCTCATTAGAATAAAAACACAGGTAAATATAAGAATATTATGAAATACAGAGAAATACGGAGGAAATACCAGGGCAGGGAGATAGCTAAAAATGTTCAAGTTATATTGTGGAAGCAGGAATCAGAGAAACAGAAAAACACTTTTTTCATTGTAAGCATTTTACGTTCTAATTTTCAAATTTTGTTCTTTCTCACCTTCCATCATTTCCTCTCCCATTTTCATTGTCTTTATGGGTTGGTGAGGACCTTCTTGGAGGTCTCACTCTTTTTTTTTTTTTTTTTTTGTTAGTCCTGGGGCTTGAACATGGGGCCTGAGCACTGTCGCTGGCTTTTTTTTGCTCAAGGCTAGCACTCTACCACTTGAGCCACACCACTACTCCCAGCTTTTTCTATATATGTGGTGCTGAGGAATCAAACCCAGGGCTTCATGTATACAAGGCGAGCGAGCACTTTTGCCACTTGGCCACATTCCCAGCCTCTGGGGTCTCACTCTTTAATGGAAGAAGCTGAGCAGCTAGGGGCCTTCCAGGAACAACCAGGATTGTTCTGCTGGAAAGCATTTACCAGTGGCTTGTTGCTTGGTTAAAGTCTGTAATCTGGCTTATGAGCTTATAAACAAAAGGTAGATGTCAGTTAAATGTGTTTTCATTTTAAACTGCTTGATATTTTGGGAAAGCTTCACAAGGTTTTGCATGTTCTAATGTTTCTGCAGTTTCTTCATCCCACTTTTTTTTTTTTGGTGGTGGTGCTGGGATTTGAACTCGGCCTTCTACTTGGGAAGCATGCAGTCTGCCACTTGAGCCACATCACTTATGTCTTTTAGGATGTGTGACTCAAGTGGCAAAACAACTACCTAGCAAGTCCAGGGTCTTGGGTCCAAACCTTAGTTTTACCAATAGTGGGGGGGGGGGTGCTTTTTTAGAGTATAAGGGAATATTAGTTGTTTATATCCTGAGGTGATCTAACTTAACCACTAGAATTGTTAGTAAATATTCACGTTATACTGTCTATCTGTGCTATTGATTCAGGGGAAATTGCTCCTCCTCCTAGCTCTTAAGAATCTATTTAATGTTTTACAGGACATTCAGATAGAAGCCTTGTTGATGAGAGCCTGTGAGCCCATAATTCAGAACTTTTGCCACGTAAGTAATATCTAGAGGAACAAGGATCAGAAACCAAACAAAACTCATTAGGATGCTGGTCTCCCAAAGGTGTGGTACTCATCTGACCTCAGAGATGAGGTGATTTCTCCTGAATGATAGTCAGTTTTAACAAGTAAATCTTGGAAATGTAAACAAGTCAGAGAGAGAAAGGCCACTGTCTTGGAAACCCCGTGAGGTTGGCCTTTCCAGATGACTGGGCTTCTGGGCAGCAATGGCAGAGATGCCTTTTATAAGGTGCAGAAGGGAGGACTCCAGAAACGAGCATGGCAGCTTGCTTCCCAGGACTTGCTGGCTGTCGTAGTCGTTTCCCCCTCCCCTCCTGAAGTCCTGTTACTTTATTTAATCCACTTACTGATCTACCTAAATTGTAAAAGTGAAACACAAAGGGAACCCATAGGATCTGACAATCAGATCACTATGTTAGAGATGATCACAAAGCGCTTGCCATAATTACGTAATGAAAGCAAGTAAAGGCCTCCTAGAACACGTTCCTGCCTTGTGCAAAGCAATTGACTGTATACATTTTGTTCCCCTGAATGCTTCTCATGTGTGATTTCTCAGGCCTGTTTTGAATAATTTATGATGTGTCTCATTTGTGAATGCTTCTATAATCAGCCCTGTTCCTATGTCCACAGACTGAGCAGATTGTATTCATTAATTCAAACAAATGAAATGTGAGTGTAAACTGTCTTCCTCAGGATGTTGCAGACAACCAGATAGACTCTGGGGACCTGATGGAGTGCCTGATACAGAACAAACACCAGAAGGATATGAATGAGAAGTGTGCCATTGGAGTCACCCACTTCCAACTGGTCAGTCAGTTTCCTATTTTAGCTGTTTGGATGATTACTGATTACCTTCCTCTTTTGGAACATCATAGCACCTCTGCTGGTCTTGACAGTGTGTTTATTTCTACTTTGAATTTGTTAGTAAATGTGGTTTTACTCCACTGTACCAAGTACTTTCTTTGCTGGGTACATGCAATGCCCAATGAGACATAGTCCCTGCCGCTAGGGAACAATCAGTGTGCTGGGGCCAGAGACAAGCAAGCAGGCATTTTCTCTCTGATGTTTTGTGTGACTAACAGTACCGTGGCCCAGGTATGCATGAAAACCCTGAATTTTAAGCCTTTTTTTCTTGTAAATCTTAAAACCAAGATCCAACATACAAATTGGCCTATACTCATCATTCCTTGGTTACTTGTGGTAACCAAGGAAGTGTTGGGTATAACAGGCATTTCCTGCAAGGAAGATGATTCATCACCTAAGGTGACTACTTGTTAGGGCAGGTAGCCCACCTGCCTGTGTTCTGCTGTGTTAGTGAACTCCTGTTCCCTGATGGTAAGACTAGTAGGAGAAAGATGCAGAAGCTTGTGTACAGAGGTTACACTATGGGTGTTTTGAGGAAGAAAAACAAAGCCAAAGCTGTGGTTAGAAGGTAACAGAAAGAGCTTCAAGAGGAGGGACTACTACAGAAACTTGAAGTAACAAATCAGACAATTCAAAGAACTTAGACAAGGTTCCCTGTGTGAACATAGTGACTTCGACATCAGAGTTCTGTTGCAGGGAATCATGAGAGATCAGCCAGCCATGAGGTCTGAGACGCAGGCCACTCATGCAGGGTCTTATGAGCAGGCCTCTGAAAATTGTATGTCTAAAATGGCACCTGTCATTGCTGACTACTGCTTGCTACAGAGCGTCTGATATTCTTTCTCATTATCTTTCAGGTACAGATGAAGGATTTTCGCTTCTCGTACAAGTTTAAAATGGCCTGCAAGGAGGATGTATTGAAACTTTGCCCAAACATAAAAAAGAAGTATGTAGCTTTTAATTGATCTGTTCTGTGTCCCCAAGTCCTCAGCTGTCTGGAAGAATAGCCCAGAGACCTATGTCTCTTCCTTGGGAATGTGGCCAAACACAAGCTGCTCAGAGCCACAACTGTTGGTTGGATTTCTTATAAGCAGAGCCCATAGGTATGCTGCAGGAACATTAGTATTGACTTTACAAGTTTGGGCTACCTAACCAATAGAGCAGATAGAGATTGTGTACTTTAGACAAGTAAGTTGCAGTGTGAGAAGTGGACTGACTGCTGACATTATCTGCTACTTCGACTTCACAGAAAAGCAGCCAAGCTTTCACCAAGTTAGAGCCCTAGTAAGGAAGAGAACTTGACTTCTCAAAATTACGTCTTCATGAGGAGACTGATAAGCTTTGACAGCAGGACTACCAATTCTTCTGCATTGCTCTTTGAGCAAGAACTGGTCTGGAACTTATCTCCTTTCCTATAAATCAAGTTCCCATTTTGCACAGGTTTTGTTCCCTTTGAGGAATAAAGCACAGTCACACAGCTAACAGCAGCTTTCCTCTGCGGTCACTTGTTTTTAATCAAGTGTTGAGGTGTCCTTGCATGCATGTCCCCTGTCTGGCTTCCCTTCTAATCAGGAATGTATTAGCATCCTGACTTCTGTACCATCGCTTTCCCTTACTGCTGCCTACCACTAATGGCAGGAATACGTTCTAGGACCCTAGTAGATGCCTGAAACTACAGAGTCCCAAACCCCATATCTACTTTTTTTCTTTATCTACATTACTATAATAAAGGTCATTATCAATTAGATACAGCAAGAGATTAGTGAGAATAACTAGTAATAAAACTATAATAAAAGTTGGGCATTGGTAGCTCATACCTTTAATCCTAGCTACTTAGGAAGCTGAGATCTGAACATTGAAGTTTTGAAGCTAGCCTGGACAGGAAATTATATGAGACTGTTTATCCCCAGTTAACTACCAAAAAAGCTGGAAGTGAAGCTGTGGCTCAAGTATTGGAATGCTAGCCTTGAGCAGAAAAGCACAAGGACAGTGCCCAAGCCCTGAGTTCAAATCTCAGGGCCAGCATAAAACAACAAAAACTATAATAAAGCTTCCAGGAATGTCTGCATCTTATAGTACCATAGATCTTAGCAATCACAGCATAATTTTTTTCCATGTTGCCTCCAGAACATCCACCTTTTCACTTACAAGGAATGTTATATGGCTTTTCTTTGACCTATCCGAGTTTTCAAAGTACAGCTTTTACACACTGAACAAATAGTGATGCTTAAGGGATAGGCATTCAGAAGCCTAGAAGAAAAGCTCATGAATTCTGTGTGAATGGGATGGCCCTGCCCTGCCCCCACCCAGCTCTCAGGCCATCTGCCTACTGTAACTCTAGCCAGTCTTCTACCTTCTCTTTTCTTGGCAGGGTGGACGTAGTGATTTGCCTGAGTACCACAGTGCGCAATGACACTCTGCAGGAAGCCAAGGAGCACAGGGTGTCTCTGAAGTGCCGCAAGCAGCTCCGTGTGGAGGAGCTGGAGATGGTAATGCCTCCCAGAAGCCACTGGGGTTGGCACTACACTGCTGGGGACAGTGGGGCATGTTGTGATGATCAAGACATAGATAGGGTCATATGTTAAAATTTTACCATATGAAAATACTTTTTTTAACTATGTGATTTCAAATGATAACTTTTTTTTTTATTACACCTAACTGGATGTCAAGCTGTAAGACAAAATAAGCATGTGACAGGATCATTGGATCAGTAACATCCTCGAGGATTAAGGGTCATTTCCCTTCACTCTATTCTCCATGGCATCAGGATAGCTACCTGTGGCAGCTGGACCACTTGCCCACTAGCCACATCCAGCGAAATAAGGAGAAAGGAGAGAAACCTCCATCGGCCATTAACAAAACTCCTTTCACTTTGATTGTACCAGCTTGGAGTCTGTGCCCAATTCCTGATGTACAGCAGTATCTGGGGAGTGCCACACATTCCTGAGGGGAAATGGATTTGGGGAAGTCATCTACAATGTGTCCTGTAGGGGGGAACTTCTTGCTTTCCTTTTGGGACCAAGCTAAAAATATGGTGTGTCACTTCCATCTCAAACAAAATTAACAATATCCCGGAAGTTACTTAGTAGATTTTTTACACACTGGTAGTGATTCCACAAGTCCATGTGTGTGGACCTGATGTCCTACAATAGTAGAGATTTGATTGGAAGCTTCAGCTCCCTCTGGTTGAGCCTAACTCTTTCAGTAAATAACAGAGGCAGAATTTTATGTTTGCATAATATTATTTCATCTCAGCGCTCTCTCCTGAAGGTTTAGATGTGGTATTTCATGGTAGATCTGAACCTTCATTTTGCCAAGAGGGTTCAAGGCTATATGGCTAACCTGTCATAGAACTGATCGCAGTTCTGCCTCATGGCCACACTGCTGCCACTTACAGATGTCACAGTCCCTGGACAAGATGCAGCTAACATTTCTGTAGAGCTTTTGCCCTCTTCAGCTTAAAACCAGCTCACTGTTCCATGCTGACTCCCTCTCATGCAGACAGAGGACATCCGTTTAGAACCAGATCTGTACGAAGCCTGCAAGAGTGACATCAAGAACTACTGCTCTACTGTGCAATATGGAAATGCTCAGGTTATTTATTTATTCATTTGTTTATTTATAAGCTCCTGGGGTTTTGACCAGGTACGGGCAGCTCACACCTGTACTCCTAGCTACTTAGGAGGCTGAGATCTTGCTAGCCCAGGCAAGAAAACCCAGGAGACTCTTATCTCCAGTAAACTATTGAGATAAAGCTGGAAGTGGCTCTGTGGCTCAAGTGGTAAAAGTACAAGCCTTGAGCAAAAAAAAAAGCTCAGGAACAAAGCTCAGGCCATAAGTTCAAACTACAGGACTGACACAGAAGAAAAGATATGGGGGGGCCAGGAATATGGCCTAGTGGCAAGAGTGCTTACGTCCTACATATGAAGCTCCCGGTTCAATTCCCCAGCACCACATATATGGAAAACGGCCAGAAGGGGCGCTGTGGCTCAGGTGGCAGAGTGCTAACCTTGAGCCTGAAGAAGCCAGGGACGGTGCTCAGGCCCTGAGTCCAAGGCCCAGGACTGGCAAAAAAAAAAAAAAAAGATACTGGGGTTTTGAACCAGGGGGCAGGGAGGCTGAGTTTGCTAGGCAGATGCTCTGTGGTTTGAGCCATGTCTCCTTTTTCAATTGTAGAAGTCATGTGAAGGTAACATTGTAATAACTCTTTACTGGTGGGAAAAGACCATGGCCTTCTTCTATTCGCCCCATCATCTGTATGTCCCCCACACTGGTTTTCTGAGTTCCTTCCTGGCACTTCTCTTTGTCCCCCTTCATTTTCTTCTTATTCCATTTACCTCCCCCTCCCCCACCTTGTCTTCCTAGTGATCTCTCTGCTGCCTCCTCTCTGTGGCTTGCTCAGCACTGCACCTCCAGAATCGTTTTATTTCCTCATTCTGTTCCTGTTGTACTTGTTTCCACTTTTTTAAAGTTAACATTTGTTAATTGTACAAAGTAATGGATTTTATTGTGACATTTTCATATGTGCATATTATGTACCTTAATATCGTATTTTCCTTCCTTCCCTTGCTCTCTTCTTTACCACTTCCTTATCATGTTCCAAAATGATCCCCTTTGCAAAAAAGATCTTATTTAGAGATCATATAAAAATCACCAAGGTGGGGCTGGGGATATGGCCTAGTGGTAGAGTGCTCGCCTTGTATACATGAAGCCCTGGGTTCTATTCTTCAGCACCACATATATAGAAAAAGCCGGAAGTGGCGCTGTGGCTCAAGTGGCAGAGTGCTGGCTAGCCTTGAGTGAAAAAGAAGCCAGGGACAGTGCTCAGGCCCTGAGTTCAAGCCCCAGGACTGGCAAAAAAAAAAAAAAACAAGCAAAAAAAAAAAATCACCAAGGGCCAGGTGCTGATGGCTCGCACCTGTAATCCTAGCTGTTCAGGAGTCTGAAATCTGAGGATCCTGGGTCAAAGCCAGCCCAGGCAGGAAAGTCCATGAGACTCTTATCTCCAGTTAACCACTAGAAAACTGGAAGTGGTGCCGTAACTCAAGTGGTAGCTGAAGAGCTCAGACAGCGCCCAGGCCCAGAGTTCAAGCCCCGTGACCTACCAAAAAAAAAAAAGTAGTCATCACCTAGGGAACTTCATTGAATACACAGAAAAAAAAATCCTACCTAAAATTGCTCGTAAAGAATTACAAAGGAACAGGGTGTAAGATATCACAAGAAATGTACACACTGCCCTACTATGTAACTGTACCCTTTTTGCACAACACCTTGTCAAAAAAATTTGTGTTCAATTAATAAATTTAAAAAAAAGAATTACAAAGGAGATTTTAAGTGTTCTCTGGCTACTCATTTACCAAGGGCACTGTCATGGTGCTTTAGCTCTACAGTAATTTCTTCACTATCTTTTACTACTATTGCCAATGCAAAGTCTGGCTCAGTTTGATTTTAATTTCTTTATACTTAATCCATTTCTGTAGACTAGTTTTTCTGTTTAATTGGCTCTTTCAGTCTTAAAATTCATGTTTTCTTCAGTTCTGGGAAATTCTCCCACTGTTCTTTGAAATATTGCTTTCCTTTTTCTTCTTGATCTTCCAAGTCCTCTATGCCTCTTAACTTTTTCTTTCATCTGTTTCACATTTTGTTACTTTGTACTACAGTTGAGGTAATTGTACAATTCTGATACCCAGCTTAATCATGCATTCTTCAGTACTGTCCATTCTTTAAAGAATTCATCCACGGGGCTTTGTATTTTTCATTTCCTAGGCCCCTAGGTGGTTCCTTTCATAACTACCTATTCTTGATTCTTGTTTACTATTTCCTTCTGTATTGTTCTGGAGATAATATATTTTTAAATTGTTTTGTCAGTCGTAGGGTTTGAACTCAGGGCCCAAGTGCTTGAGCTTTTCTGCTTTAGGCTATTGCTCTCCCAGTTTGAGCCACAGCGCCACATCTGGTTTTCAGGTGGTTAATTGGAGATAAGAGTTTCACAGACTTTCCTGTCCAGCCAGGCTGGCTTTGAACCATGATCCTCAGATCTCAGCCTCCAGAGTAGACAGACACGAGCCTCCAGCACCCGCCTCAATTTTTGTTTTGATTTATGCTTTTCTCCACTGTTTTGAGTCCTTATTTATCATCTTTCTTAAGGTATTAGTGTGCTGTGACTAGTTGGTGGTTCCAAGTTGTTCCTTGAGAACTTTCATCAGTCTCATGACTTCATGCCACAGCTTTCCAACTGCTTCTTTATGTTTTCTATAACATCTGAGTGTTCAGTGTAGGGAAGAAAAGGTTTCAGCATATACTTAATTGGCTATCTTAAAACCGGACTTGTGACATTTTATGCTTTTCATATTACCACTCATTTTTTCTATCAGTTACTTGTCATTTTCCCTGTGACAGAGTATTTGTCCAGGCTAACGATTGGGTCTGACTCATACCTCACATCTAGTCTATTCTCTTGTGGCATATGGTGAGTTGAACTGAATCTTCTGACTTATGCCTCCTGTCAAATCCGGGTTACTGCTCTAGGCAAATACAGAGCCTAATGTATGCTTTCAGTGAAATCCTAATAAGGAATGGATTAAGAAGGCAGAAGAAATAAACCTGTATGGGTTCCCTTCCCATTAGGCTCCAGGTACAGCCTGCTAGTCAGCCTGAATTTTTAATACTACATGGGTTGCTATTGACCCTAAGCTTGTGACTCAAGTATAATTCTTCCTGGTGGGGAAGTTCCTGTTGCCTTGGAATTAAAAATAAAAGATAGTTGGGTAGAAAAAAAGACGGGGGGCTGGGGATATGGCCTAGTGGCGAGAGAGCTCGCCTCGTATACATGAGGCCCTGGGTTCAATTCCCCAGCACCACATATACAGAAAACGGCCAGAAATGGCGCTGTGGCTCAAATGGCAGAGTGCTAGCCTTGAGCAAAAAGGAAGCCAGGGACAGTGCTCAGACCCTGAGTCCAAGGCCCAGGACTGGCCAAAAAAAAAAAGAAAAAGAAAAAAAGACGGTCATGGACTCAGAACCAAGTGCCTCAATCAAAATAGATGTACTGTCGGGGCTGGGAATATGGCCTAGTGGCAAGAGTGCTTGCCTCGTATACATGAAGCCCTAGGTTTGATTCCTCAGCACCACATATATAGAAAAGGCCAGAAGTGGCACTGTGACTCAAGTGGTAGAGTGCTAGCCTTGAGCAAAAAGAAGCCAGGAATAGTGCTCAGGCCCTGAGTCCAAGACCCAGGACTGGCAAAAAATAAAAAATAAAAAAATAAATGTACTGTCAATCCCTGACACATACTCATACGTGGCCATAACTTTACATCCTAGATTATTGAATGTCTGAAAGAGAACAAGAAGCAGCTAAGTCCTCGTTGCCACCAGAAAGTATTTAAGCTGCAGGAAACAGAAATGATGGACCCAGAGCTAGACTACACTCTCATGCGAGTCTGCAAGCAGATGATAAAGGTAAGGAGTGAGTACCACTTAAGTGAAAACAACAGAATGAACCTCAGTGAAACACTGTCAGATCTGTTGTTCTCCAAGTATTGCTCCAAGGCCAACAGCATCAGCGGGCAACTTAGATTCCTGCGCTGTACCTGGTGTGCTGAGTCAGGAACTCTGGGGTTGGAGCCACAGACTGTTTACAAGCAATGCTAATGCCGACTTTGGTTAGAAAACCTCAGAGCTGAGATGATTGATCTCACTTGTTTACAAGCAATGCTAATGCCGACTTTGGTTAGAAAACCTCAGAGCTGAGATGATTGATCTCACTTGGACCTGAGGCACAATAAATAGATGTCCATTGTGTACAGGAATGGTTTTGAAGGTGCCGAGAAAGACATCAGCTGGTCCCAGTCAGATCCTCTCCAGCACTCAAGATTTTTCTGTTCTACAAGTTCTTTTGCTTCATTTAGTCTTCCAGTAAATGTTCTCAGGAGTTCCTTGATCTGCCCACATACACAAAGAAATCCAATATAAAGTTCCAACTCCTTATTTCAGCCTTCTTTTAAAATAAAATGTTGTTCGCACCCTTTCAAATAAATCCTAAAGGGGCTGGGAATATGGCCTAGTGGTAGAGTGCTTGCCTCGTATACATGAAGCCCTGGGTTTGATTCCCCAGCACCACATATATAGAAAATGGCCAGAAGTGGTGCTGTGGCTCAATTGCTAGCCTTGAGCAAAAAGAAGCCAGGGACAGTGCTCAGGCCCTGAGTCCAAGGCCCAGGACTGGCCAAAATAATAATAATAATAAAAATTAAAAATAAATAAATCCTAAAGAGAATGTTCAGTGTTAAAAGTTAATAATTAGCAAGGTAGCTGGGTACTGGTGGCTCGTGCTATAATCCTACTGCTCAGAAGGCTGAGATCTGAGGATTGTGGTTCAAAGCCAGCCCAGGCAGGAAAGACCATGAAACTCTGATCTCCCATTAACTACCAGAAAACTGGGGGCTGGGGATATGGCCTAGTGGCAAGAGTGCTTGCCTCGTATACACGAGGCCCTGGGTTCAATTCCCCAGCACCACATATACAGAAAATGGCCAGAAGTGGCGCTGTGGCTCAAGTGGCAGAGTGCTAGCCTTGAGCAAGAAGAAGCCAGGGACAGTGTTCAGGCCCTGAGTCCAAGCCCCAGGACTGGCCAAAAAAAAAAAAAAAAAAAAAAACTGCCAGAAAACTGGAAATGGTGCTGTGACTCAAAGTGGTAGAGTGCTAGCCTTGAGCTGAAGAGCTCAGGGACAGTACGCAGGCCTCATGACAACCGACAAAAATATAACTAGCCAGATACCGGTGGCTCATAATTATAATCCTTAGCTACTCTGAAGATCACAGTTCAAATATCCACGAGACTCTTCTCTCCAATTACCACCCAGAACAGCGAGAGGTAAAGCTGCATTTCAAGTGATAGAGCATTAGACTTGAGGGTGGGGTTGGGGGGAAACCTCAGAGACAACACCCAGCCCCTAAGTTCAGGCTTCAGAACCAGCAGTGGAAAAAATAAAAAGTAAATCTCTAGGGGGGTCTGGTACAATGGATTCATATGAAAAAGTCAGGTTCTTACTCGAGAACAAATCAGCATTCTCATCCTCACGTTAACATGCTGATACATCCTGCAGTCACGTGTGCTTCAGAGAGTTGGGAAGGAGGCTTAGTGTTGAAATGTCTTAACTTGAATTAAATAGAGGTGGAGTTAATTACTCATCTCAAACTGAGCCTCTAAAAGGCAGCAGTAAGTATAGAGTGTTTAATATTACAGCTCCCTGAGATTAAGATGAGCCAGATGGAACCAGCATGGTGGTACATAGCTATAATCCCAGCACTAGAGAGGCTGAGGCAGGAGGAGCAGAGTTAGAGGCCAGCTTGGGATACATAATGAGTTTAAGGCAGCCTGAAGTATATAGTGAAACTCCATCTCAATAAAAGATGAACCAGGCCAGGTGCCAGTGACTCGGGCCTATAATCCTAGCTGCTCAGGAGGCTGAGATGTGAAAATTGAAAGCCCATGAGACTCTAACCTTCAGTTAACCACCAGAAATCCAGAAGTGGAGCTGTAAGCTTAAGTGGTAGTGCCTTGGTTACTACTTTAGGAAAAAAAGTTGAGGGACAGTGCCCAGGCCCTGAGTTCAAGCCTCAGTCCCAGCACAAAAAAAAACAACACAGATGAGCCAAATAAATCATTACCCTGCATTCCTGTTCCCATCGATGGAGAGTAAGTCCCAGGTTTTCCCACTGGGCTGAGGTAGATGAGGCTTGACCTTGGTAGGTGAGCATTCTACCACTAAGACACCTTGCCAGCCCGGGGCTTGACCTCAGATGGTCACCTGGTACAGTGTTCTATTCAAGTAGTAATTATGCTCATGAGATGACATGTAATTCAGCATTGCCTTACCAGCAGGAATCAGTCTAATAAAAAAATTAGATCCCAAAGAAGTAGTGAAAGAAATGTGAGATTACAGTATAGAATGAATAAAGCAAGGGAACTTGGGGCTGGACAGTTCCTCAGGCTTATAGCTATTCCAAATGATGCTGCCTTCATGTTACTTCATTCATGAGCTCTCTGATAGAAGAGTGGTCACAGATGGGTTGCCAAATTGGGGGGCTGTTTTCCTAAAACCTTGATGTTTTGCAGAGGTTCTGTCCAGAAGCAGATTCTAAAACCATGTTGCAGTGCTTGAAGCAAAACAAAAACAGTGAACTGATGGATCCCAAGTGCAAACAGATGATTACCAAACGCCAGATCACTCAGAACACAGGTACCGTCCTGCACAGCTGTCCGCTCTCTCCTGGTCCACTGAATATAGCCTAAGTGACATTGAGTGCACATGCAATTATTTACCCAATTAAAAGTACTGGTGCGGGGCTGGGAATATGGCCTAGTGGCAAGAGTGTTTGCCTCGTATACATGAAGTCCTGGGTTCGATTCCTCAGCACCACATATATAGAAAAGGCCAGAAGTGGCCCCGTGGCTCAAGAGGCAGAGTACTAGCCTTGAGCAAAAGGAAGCCAGGGACAGAGCTCAGGCCCTGAGTCCAAAGCCCAGGACTGGCAAAAAAAAAAAAAAAAAAAAAGTACTGGTGCTTTGCCAACCATGGATTTTTTTTTTTTTTTTTTTTTGGTACCAGTCCTGGGGCTTGAAACCAGGGCCTGGGTGTTGTCCCTGAACTTTTTGGCTCAAGGTTAGTCTTCTACCACTTGAGCAATAAACTCTCTTCCAGGTTTGTGTTGGTTAACTAGAAGTAAATGTCTCACGACTTTCCTACCCAATCTGGCTTCAAACAACAATCCTAAGATTTCAGCCTCTTGAGTAGCTAGGATTATATGTGTGAGGCACCAGTGCCTGGGTTTTGGGGGTTTTGTTGTTGTTTTTGTTTTGTCAGTTGGCTTGAACTCAGCTTTTTCACTCAAGTCCAGCACTCTACCACTTTGAGCCACAGTGCCACTTCTGGTTTACTGGTGGTTAATTGGAGATAATAGTCTCATAGACTTTCCTGCCTGGGCTGGCTTTGAACTGTGATCCTCAGATCTCAGCCTTCTGAGTAGCTTAGAATATAGGTGTGAGCCACTGGTGTCCAGCTACCAGTGCCTGATTTTTAGGAGAAGAGTCTGGATATAAGCGGAGTTTTTTCCTCCTCCTTTGAAAAGTATGCAGGAAAAAATGACATGAAAGTCAGGGAAAAGAAGAGCCCGAGCAACTGGACAACTGTTGAAAAACACAAAAAGAATCAGGGCTAGAGCTTCTTGGAAAGAGAAGTCTGGAGATTTAATAGAACTTTGTGAGTACGGCAGAATGAAGAGGTAATTTTTTTTAGAACATAGAAACTAGCTCTCAGTTGGTAGACCTTTTAGCTTAATGGGTAAACAGTGTGTGGCATTATTTCTTTGTTGATGTTTTCAGAAATGTTTATTATTATGGACAGAATTGCTGGTATCTACTTGTTTGTTTTTTTTTTAATATTTAGCTATAAATCCATACATAGCTACTAAAGAGTAAAAGGATGTCCTAGCCCTGCATAGGGGCTCAAACACCAGCACACATTACTGACTAACAACAGCGGAGAGCCAAGTGTGGTGGTACTTGTCTGTGATTCCATCATTTGGGAGGCTGAGGCAGGAGAATCAAAATTTCAGGGCCATTTTGGGCTACTGGGTAAGATCCTGTCTTCAAACAAGAATAAAAAGAGCTGGCACAGTAGAAACTCAGTAGCTACCTACCTGGGGGAATAAAGCAATGGTACCAGTCATGGTTGTCACGGCCATTGACCTAACATTCACCTTTTAGAGATGGACTCCTCAAAATGTGTGACAGTTTCCAAGTGGGATATCTCATCGTGTGTTGACTGTTTCTGTTTCAGATTACCGCTTAAACCCTGTGCTAAGGAAAGCCTGTAAAGCTGACATTCCTAAATTCTGTCACGGTATCCTGTCCAAGGCCAAGGATGACTCAGAGCTGGAGGGCCAAGTCATCTCATGCCTCAAGTTGAGATACGCTGACCAGGTAAGCTGGTGGCTTCTCTGAGGAGATGTTTTCCTGGAGTTACTTTTTCCCCTGGGCATTTTCCTCTGTGGAGTCCCTACCTTACTCCTGTTCTTCCAAGACCTTTGTCATGCCTTCCCAAACCTGAGACTAGGGGGACAAATAGAATCTGATGTTTTCTGGTGAGCTCATTGTTCTCCCTTTGCTACATATAGCGCCTGTCTTCTGACTGTGAGGACCAGATTCGCATCATCATCCAGGAGTCGGCTCTGGATTACCGCCTGGACCCTCAGCTGCAGTTACACTGCTCAGATGAGGTAGGGTGCGGGGCAGACCCGGGGGTGGACGGAGCTGCTCAGAGAATGCGGGATTGGAGAACCATTCTTTTTTTTTTTTTTGCCGGTCCTGAGGCTTTACTCTGGTCCTGAATGCTGTCTGTGAGCTTGTTTTACTCAAGGCTAGTGCTCTACCACTTGATCTACAGTGCCACTTCCAGCCTTTTCTAAGTAGTTTATTAAAAATAAAGCCTCATGGACTTTCCTGCCCAGGCTGGCTTTGAGCCTAAGTCCTTGGATCTCAGCCTCCTGAGTAGCTAGGATTATGGGCATGAGCCACCAGTGCCCAGCAAGAGAGAAAGGTTCCTTACTGTACTTTTCTGCCTGTTAGCCTTGAACTGGTGGTGAGTTGCCGGCCCATAGTTGCAGGTCAGTTGTCTGAGACCCAGATTCTCTGTGTCAGTGAACTGAACTCTGTGTTAGTCTCTCACTTTGCAGTGTTGGTTCTACATGTTTCTCTGTTGAACAGTTTTAGAATGAATTCCACATTGGTTCTTTCCTTCTTATTCTGTGATAAGAGAAGAAGAAGGAGAGCTGACGCTTGCCAGAAAAATGCAAATGCTCTCAAAATAGCTCTTAGAAAGTGCTTCTCTTTAGAAATTATTTGGTGTCATAGAAAAGTCCATGTGAAGAACCTTGTTCAACGTATCTCAATTTTAGGAAATGAGCTAACGATGTTGCAGAGCTTACTCATAAAGTTGTCCAGAGGTTGTTATCTTCACTTACAGGCTTTTGTGAATGAATGTGAGTGTGTGTGTCCATGTGTCACATGCAGCCAATTTGTGAGCCTGAATTCTGTAAATACCAAGCATTTGCTTTTAGTATTTTATTTGGCCGTATAACCTTCCGCCTGTGGAGATGGAGTAGCCGTCTTCGTGACAATCTCGCTCCAGTCTCCTAGTTGACAGCATAGAGATACATGTATGTCCTAACCTTCTACTCCGCCAGGAGAAGCACACATCCCTCCAGGAAGCTGCTGAGTTAAGCGCTGGGCACTCCTGTGGGAGGATCATGAACATGTTTAGAGCCCAGGTGTCTGGTGATAGGTGAATAGTCAGGCAGCAGTAGGCCAGAGCTGGGACTGCGCCAACCTGCCTAGTCAGGACTGATTAACCGGAATACCAGAATCATCTTTTCTGGACTTGCTATTGTTATTGATTCTTATTTTTTGGTTTGGTTTTGTTTTTTAACAGTCTTACAGGCTTACCTCACATCCGCAATCCTCCTCTTTGATAGTATCAGCCACCCTGTTTACTCTCTTTGTCTTGGTTTTCTTGTGTCTTCTGGACAGATTGCCAGTCTGTGTGCTGAAGAAGCAGCAGCCCAGGAGCAGACAGGTCAAGTAGAGGAGTGCCTCAAGGTCAACCTGCTCAAGATCAAAACAGAAATGTGTAAAAAGGTAACCATCTTATCCCTCCCTTTTGCACTTCCTTTTCTCTCCTTTTTCTTTTCTTTTTCTCACCTACTCCGTTCCCCAGCAAAACAGTGTCCTTGCCGGGTGCTGGTGGCTCCTCAGGAGGTTGAGATGTGAGGATCATAGTTCAAAACCAGTCCAGGCAGGAGAGTCCATGAGACTCTCATCGCCAATTGACCACCCAAAAAAGCCAGAAATGGAGCTGTGGCTCAAGTGATAGAGCACTAGCCTTGAGCAAAAAGCTCAGGGACAGCACCCAGGCCCTGTGTTCAAGCCCCATGACTGGCAAAAATAAAGTACTAACAGGTACTTTAAATAATGTGGCACATCAGAATTCTAGATGTCTGACCACGTATATACTTTGCTTATACAGTGAACCCCTAGAGGCCGTTAGATTGGATTTGAGAAGCCGCCTTGCAGGCACTGTGGCCCTGTCACCTATCCCTGAGTAGCAGTGAACCCTCAACCTTCCCCCATTGACCTGTTTGCTTGTTGTAAAGTATTTATGGACAGTATGACTGCTACATTTTCTCTGTAAGAGTTCTCTCCACAATGACCTTCCCTTTCCAGGAAGTCCTAAACATGCTGAAGGAAAGCAAAGCCGACATCTTTGTGGACCCAGTTCTCCACACAGCCTGTGCCCTGGACATTAAGCACCACTGTGCCGCCATCACCCCTGGCCGTGGGCGTCGTAAGTCACTTGTGTTGGTTCACTCTGAGCCCGTGTGAACTTCCCAGGAGAGTTAAGACTCGATCCCAGACATGAGTTGCTGCTACTCTCTCTGTTCTGTGAATATAGGCTAGCCATAGACAACATCCCCTGGAAGCCTGATTGATGCTGTGGAGATTAGTCCTTTGTGGCGTAATCGGTTTAGGAATAATCTTGCAAGATTTGAACTGACTTAGCTATTTGTCATGGAAGTAAAGGTCCACGCCCAGTTACACTTCCCCAGGGGCCGAATGAGCATGTTCTTAAATAACATGGCCCATAGTACTGCCAAATAAGAAGTTAATAAAGTCACTATGGAGAAGAAAAGCTTTGTGTGTACCCACAAACCTATTGGTTCTGTGTCTGACACTGCAAGCTACCAGGAGTTCTACTCCTGGAACCCAGGAGGATGAAGAGGCTTATTGTGAGCCAGGCTTGCCCATTGAACATAAGAGCCGTACTGGACAGCCAACACTGACATCCGTCTTCACCATGGTGGGTCTTGAGTGGTGTTTACTAGACTATATTTAACTCAGAAGTCTGAGTTCTCCAGTATATTCTTGGATACCCTCCCCAGCTTTACCAAAATTGTCAAGTAAGTCCAAATGTAAAGTCTGTTCTGTATGGTTACAGACCTTTCTTCTCTGTTTACTGCCACAGAAATGTCCTGCCTAATGGAGGCCCTGGAGGATAAGCGGGTGAGGTTACAGCCCGAGTGTAAAAAGCGCCTCAATGACCGGATTGAAATGTGGAGTTACGCAGCAAAGGTAAATGCCAAGAGGCTCTGGCCATCTCCTGTCAGTTTCTAGTCTCTGTGATATACTTCATTGGTCTTGCCCTTGCTAGAAGTCTAGGAAGAACAGCCAGTGCGTCTTAAAATTCCTTGGCTAGGGCTGGGAATGTGACCTAGGGGGTAGAGTGCTTGCCTTGCATACATGAAGCCCTGGGGTGGATTCCTCAGTACCACATAAACAGAAAAAGCCAGAAGTGGCGCTGTGGCTCAAGAGGTAGAGTGCTAGCCTTGAGTAAAAAGAAGCCAGGGACAGTGCTCAGGCCCTGAGTCCAAGGCCCAGGACTGGCAAAAAAAGAAAAAAAAAATCCCTTGGCTAGCTATGAACCTGGAGCTGCCTTGCTCCCTTGCACCAGACCGTCTCTGTGAGGCATGGCCAGGACTGACCTCCCCACTGCCGAAAGGGGATCTCAGCTCTCACGACCTCACGCTCTTTCCTGCTCCTCCTTCCGCGGAAACAGTTGGCCAGTGGAGCTCTGCGTTCACAGACACCCCAGCAGGTCTACAGAGGCCTTCTCCCTGCTGCTTTCCTCTCTGAGCTGCTGCAGGCTGCCGCAGCATGACTCAGAATGACTCACGGGTTGTTCTGTGTTGGCAGGTGTGGGTCTCAGATCTCATTGTCATATTTCCTAGGTCTCTTCTGATGACAGGGTGGCTAGGAGCAGCCAAGCTGCCTCTGGGTCAGATTCCACCCGGGCTCCCAGCTTTGTTACTGGCTTGTGTCTGTAATCCTAGCTACCTAGAAGGGTGAGATCTGAGGATCATGGTTAGTAGCCAGCCTGACCAGAAATATTCATGGGCCTATTGCCAATTACCTGGCAAAAGAAAACCTGGACTGGAGCTGTAGCTCAGGTGGTAAAGTGCCAGCCATGATAAGAAGCTAAGTAAGAGTATGAGGCCCAGAGTTCAAGGCCTGGTACCAGCACAAAAACAAAAAAGAAAAACCTTGTCATTTAAAAGCATGTCTCCAGATAGAGATAGACCTATCCAGCAAGTGCAAGGCCTTGAGTTCAAAACATAGTATTGCCAAATAAATAAGTAAATAAAGTAGCTATGGAGCAGAAAAGCTACACCTGTTGGTGCTGTGTGACACTGCCAGCTACCATAGAGTTCTACTAATTACATCTTGGTGTTTTGTTTGTCCTGGGGCTTGAACTCATGGTCTGGTTGCTGTTCCTGAGCTCTTGAGCTCAAGGCTAGCACTCTACCACTTGAGCCACAGCAACACTTGCAGTTTTCTGGAGATTAGAGATAAGAGTCTCATGGACTTTTCTGCCCAGGCTGGCTTTGAACAGCAATCCTCAGATCTCAGCTTCCTGAGTAGCTAAGTTTATAGGTGTGAGCCACCGGTACCCAGCTGCTTCTTGTTTTTGATCTAAGGAATTCTCTCACCATAGTGGTGTGTATATAATATCAAGATAAGGATACATGCAATAGCCTTTTCTTTCTTTCTTTCTTTCTTTTTTTTTTTTGGTCAGACCTGGGGCTTGAACTCAAGGCCTGGGCACTGTTCCTGATTTCTTTTGCTCAAAGTTAGCACTCTACCACTGAAACCACAGTGCTACTTCTGGCGTTTTCTGTTTATGTGGTATTGAGGAATCAAACCCCATGCTTAGGCAAGCACTCTACCACTAAGTTACATTCCCAGCCTAGCCTTTACTTTTGTATTTTAAGAAAGTATATAAGCTGGGCACCAGTGGCTCGCGCTTCTAATCCTAGCTGCTCAAGAGGCTGAGATCTAAGGATCATGGTGGGAAGCCAGCCCAGGCAGAAAAATCTGAGACTTTTTTTTTTTTCTTTTTACAGTCATAGGCTTGAACTCTGGGCCTGGGCTCTGTCCCTGATCTCTTCAGCTCAAGGCTAGAGCTCTACCACTTGAGCCACAGTGCCACTTCACAGTGCCACAGTGCCCTAGTATTCTTGTGGTTAATTGGAGATAGTCTCACAGACTTTCCTGCCTGAACTGGCTTTGAACTGTGAACCTCCAATCTCAGCCTCCTAAGTAGCTAAGATTACAGGCGTGAGCCTCCAGCACCCCCAGCTAAGTCTGTGAGATGCTTACCTCCAATAAACTATTCAGAAAAGCTGGATGTGACACTGTGGCCCAAGTGGTAGGGCACTAGCCTTAAACACAAAAAGGTTCAGGGACAGCCCCCAAGCCTGCCAAAAATATAAATGATTTTACAACATAGCAAGGTATATGAGAACCGCTGGCCTCGTGTAAGTTGTATACCTGCTGCATGGCGCCCTGCCACAGGGTCTTCGTTGCTACTGTGGAGTAACAAGGTGTTCCCACTGAACTGGTTTGCCCAGGAAGTGGGGGTGATCACTTGCCTTCGTAGTTTTCTGTTCATAATTTTGTTCAGCAGACACAATACAGTTCTGTGATCAGGAAAGGAGTTGTAGCCTGTTGACTTTCTTGTTTCATCCCCCAAAAGAAATCCCATAAACTAATCATTGAGGGGACAGGTTAGACCAAGCAATCCCGCTGCCCAGCTCTCTGAAGGGTCACAACGCTGTCTTCTTCCAGGTGGCCCCTGCAGATGGCTTCTCTGACCTGGCCATGCAAGTGATGACATCCCCATCTAAGAACTACATCCTCTCTGTGATCAGTGGGAGCATCTGCATATTGTTTCTGATCGGCCTGATGTGTGGACGGATCACCAAGCGTGTGACACGAGAGCTCAAGGACAGGTAGAGCCACCGTGACCACCAAAGGAACTACCTATCCAGTGCCCGGTCTGTATAGCCTTCCTGTATAGCATACCCTCACCTTGCCCTCCTAAGAGGTGGCACCAACACCCACAATAGAGCAGCAGCAGGTGCCCACTGCATTGTCCCGTCCAGACTTGGCCACGCCCACGGTGTCCTCCTCCCAGCCGTCTGTGCAGTGTCAGCTGGTCACTTTGGTGGTGGCCTTTGTCGGCGAACTTGGGTTTACCTGCCGGTAGAACATCTCTCTCATACCAACAGAACTACAGTACTTCCAGAACCAACACCTGACCTGCAACTCAAAATGCTTTTAAAAAAATCAAAAACAAGGGAAAAAAACACCAAAAACAAAAATTTTTAAAGGAAGGAAAAAATGTATATAGTAGCACATCTCCTCCGGGCTTGACTTGGGCAGCGGAGTTCTTTCTTCCACGTGACTGTGTCAAATGAAGGCAGGAATCGGAGGGAATGCATATGCCCAGAACGTGATCACTGGGCGTCCAGACCATCTTCCAGAAGCTCCTGTGGACCGCGTCGGGGCAGGGACTTCACCAAGCAATGGGAAACACTAATCAAACTGCTTTGAGTCCTTTTGGCTTCTGCCGAAGCAGCGATGCCTTCCAGCTGCCGCCCTAAAGGAGCCAGTGCTGGTCGAAGCCCGCGGCTGGAGGTATTGCTGTGACCTCGCCACAGTGCAGTGGGGCAGGAGCCTTCCCGCGCCGGGGGCAAGTGGGCGCTGGAGCAGCGGCGTCTGTGAAGCAGGGCAGTCTTCCTGTCGCCCTCCAGGACTGGCCGGGTCACTCTCGAAGTTCTCCGCCTCGCGGGAGCGCTGGCAGGGTCACTCTCGAAGCTCTCCGCCTCGCGGGAGCGCTGGCAGGGTCACTCTCGAAGCTCTCCGCCTCGTGGGAGCGCTGGCCGGGTCACTCTCAAAGCTCTCCGCCTCGCGGGAACGCTGGCAGGGTCACTCTCGAAGCTCTCCGCCTCGCGGGAACGCTGGCAGGGTCACTCTCGAAGCTCTCCGCCTCGCAGGAACGCTGGCAGGGTCACTCTCGAAGCTCTCCGCCTCGCGGGAACGCTGGCAGGGTCACTCTCGAAGCTCTCCGCCTCGCGGGAACGCTGGCAGGGTCACTCTCGAAGCTCTCCGCCTCGCGGGAACGCTGGCAGGGTCACTCTCGAAGCTCTCCGCCTCGCGGGAACGCTGGCAGGGTCACTCTCGAAGCTCTCCGCCTCGAGGGAGCGCAGCCAGGGCAGGGGCCTGTGAGCCTGGGGGTGGCAGTGGGGAGGAAGGAGCCACAGTCCGTTCCCTTTGCTTTATTCCTCAGACTACAGTAGCAAGCTAGAGACAAGAGCCTGTAAGGACTTAGGTGGACGCGGGGTGTGACCGCAGCGCAGCCCAGCCTGTCTGCACGCTCCAGCACTTTCCAGCATTTTCCACACACGCTCCTTTGTGCCTCTGTGTGGAGGGAGGTAGAAAGTAACAGCAGGCAAAGACGAAGGGTTTCCCCACTCTTTTTGTCTGTCTATTGGCTACGTGCACGCTCCAGTAGGCCCTGGCTAAATGTGTGCTGGAGATTTGTTAGCCTTGTCGGGATGGAAGGGTGACGGGAGGAACATTCCTGGCCATCTCCCGCACCGCCCAGTGTGGAGTTGACAGAGTTGAGGCCCCAGAGGAAGGAGTCCAGGCACGGAGGTTCAGCTAGCTCACCTTTGCTTACGTTTGGGCATGGCGTCACAGTGGCTGTACAGGAGGGCAGCATGTACAGTAGGAGATATATTTATATAATATATATTTTATTAACCTGTTAGATGTCCAGAAAGTATTATAAATCATGTGCCTAAAACTGTCCGTGTAGATGAGGCCCCTTGTGGTGCCCTTTCTTCTCCCGCCTCCCATTTGCACTGTCCACGCGTGCGCAGTAACCGAGCGGTGTTTGTCTTCCCTGGAGTGTGCTCCACGGAGCTGTGTTGCTTGTGGATCGGCTGGTCTAGAGAACTCCTTGTCTAACCTGACTGACGTACATTTGAATACTGTGGTTTTCTTCTTTTCTTCCTTTTGCTACCTTTCCCGGTAGCAGTGGGTTCCAGAAGCCAGCTGTGTGTCCCCGCTCAGTGATGAGGGTACAGTCCTCCGGAGAAGCGGCTAACCTGCCCCTCCACCCAGCTCATAGGGTCTTCCTGATTCTCAGCAGTTGGCCTACTGTTCCTCGGTCCCTTGAGACTTGAACCGCTGGCCTTGCGGCCTGCTGGCCGCACCCTCCCCCTGCTGGCCCTGCTGCTCCCTCCCCCCAGGGCTTCTCAGGGGGACACTGGGCTTGATGCTCTGGAAGAGAGCGGATGGGATCCAGGCCCCCAGGAAGTGGGTGTGGCTTGCAGGATTGATTGGGGTGGGAACTGCTGTTCCTGTTGTCTCTGCAGCCTTCCTCCTTGCAGTTCTGTGGTTCCCTTCTTTCTAAACTGATAGAAAATCACATGTTGGTGGCAGATCTTAAGGTTTAAACAGCTTGGTTGATTGTTGGAACGTTTGTCATATTTAGAAATAGTCATGTTTGGTCAATGCACTGACTTAAGGCCCTGAGTGCAAACCCTAGTACCACCTCTCCCCCCCCAAAAAATAAAGCATACAAGTAGTGAGTGGGTTTGGGCAAGGCCGAGGCTCCCGGCACGCCCTGGAAATGCCCATAGCAAGGTCATTTGCATCTGGCTTTGCCAGCTGATGCCATTTTCGTGGAGTGGACTCTTAGACACCGTGCTCTGTCACCCTCCACAGGTTCCTTGAGCCAGGCGCCCACCCGGGGGCATTTGGGATGGGAAGTTAGCAGTCTGGACAGGAACCACGAACAAGACTCCTTCTTCCTTCAGCAGGGTTTCTCCCACAGAAGGAAAGCCCCGTAAGCAAAAACATCTCTTTCCCTCGATCTCTAGATTTCTCTGCTCTTGTTCTTGGCCTAGGTGTGCTGGCAAGATACACGACAGGGAGGCCATGCTAAAAGCTTGCTTCTGCTCCCGGGAGCGCCCTTGTTCTCTGCGTCCCCAGTAGCCCTCCGGCTCTGGGGCTCCAGGGGCTCAGAGCCGCTCAGAAGCGGTGCTGGGAGAGCTTGCAGCTACCCCGGCGCTCATCATCCTGCGCTGAGCCGCTGGGCTGACCGGGTTGAGCAGGGCGCAGGGACCTGACTTCTGCAAGGTGTGGCAGATACTGTCCAACTTCATGTCTTCCTGTTTCCTGAGGTTAACTGCTAGAAAACAAATCCAATGGAAAGGACGTCTACGTTTACATTTTATCAGACAAACAGGGAAGGGAGTTCTGAGGGTTGTGAATGGTGACATTCAAGTTCCCCAAGAAGGTTCTCCCTTCTTTGTGTGATTTGTGGAACTCTTGTCCTCCATACCTCCAGCTTTATGATGCCACTTCTGTCCTCAAAATGCCCCTTACTGCGAGTCCTCTGAGAGGAGCCCCTCCCGCCCGGTCCTTCCCCGCCCCTGGGAGCGTCCCGTCCCCTAGGAGACCGCTAGGAGGCAGCAGGTGGCCCGCACACCTGGTCTCCGCAGCCTGGATCCTGGCCGTAGCACCAGTGGGAGAGGAGGCTTTTTGACTCCTGCGCAATTTTGTATGTTTACTCGAACATTGGCTTCTTGCAAGTTCGAAGCTCAGGGCTTCGAGCATTCTCAAAACATTCTCTCTGGCCTCCAGCTGCTTGGGCACATCTAAGTACATCTAAGTGGTTTAACAGAATGAGAGGTGAGTTCCAATCTTAGGCCCCCGGGGCCCCTTCTCTCGAGTCACCTCACAGTCACGTGGCTCTGGCTCCCACAGGGCCGGGGCTCGAGCTGATGTTCTGGCCTCTCCCTCCTTCATTTGTCTCTGGTTTGCCACCATCTGTCTGATGACACTTTCAACTTGCCCACCCCAAGCGACCAGGGCACATGTTACTAAGGCCCTTGGATTAGAAGCCAGATTCCCCTTCCTCCCCAGAGTGAACTTGGGGGCAACTCTTCCCCCCCCCCCCCAGCCATCCAGCAAGACTGCAGTGGGGACCCGGGGATCCAGGCAGGCGGCGACAGGCCCTGGTGAAGTCTCCTTTCCCCTCCTCACCCCTCAGCTCCGGAGAGGGCCGCCTCCCAGGCGAGGAGCAAGTGCACACCATGCCTCTGCGTCATGTGTTGTCTTCCCCTGTCCCGGAAGTGACGGCTGGAGCCCAGAGGCCCTCTGCCAGGCCGCTGGATGGCTCAACAGGTCCCACGATGTTTCGATGTTTCGCAGCCTTGCGTGCGGCCAGAGGCTTCCCAGCCGCTGCTCCCGGCCCGCCCGGCCCAAGGCAGACTGCATGGCGTGCAGTGATCTTAGGCCTCTTTCACTTTTTTTTTAAAAGAAAGAAAGAAAAGTACAATTAACAAGCCTCTTTTGTAAATGGGTTTCCTTTCTATGTATAAAATCCCAGCAGTTCTTTGTTTTTACATGTTCATGCTGTGTAATTTTGAGATGTTACTGAGATTCTGAACATAATGTGCATTTTTTTCTGTACAGATGAAATGGGAGAATTTAATAAAGAGTTTGCAGGTTTGTACTTGTTACACCTTCTCTCTGGTGACTGGGAGCCATCTCCAATCATCTGTCCTGCCCTGGGTGTTTGGGGCGCTGTCCATGGTAGTGAGATGAGCGGATGGGCCCGCGGGGCTGGAGGAAAGGGAGCCTCCTTCCTGTGTTGTGTGCCAGTGGTAGAGGTGGGGCGGCCAGAATTGCCCCCCACCACGTGATTAAGGTTCCATCCTGGGGAAGGTACAAACCTGCGTCATCTCAGGATCCCTGAGCACCTTTCCTCCAATGCTCAGCAATGCTACTTGGCCTCTGGGTATTGTTAGAATGACTTGAGGAACCTGTCTGCTAATGGTTCTGCCATGGCAGAGGTGGTGATTGTAGGGCGCTAAGGGGCAGGAGCCTGTACCCCAGGGGCTCCTTCGGCTTCCCCCAGTCCGGGGAGGCAGCTGTCACTCAGGAGATGGTCCTGAACTGGAGGAGAGGCAGAAGGTGAAGGGGCCCAGCCCACAGGCGGCCCTCCTGAAGGCCTGGAGTTGGCTGGGGCTTCAGCCCCTTCCTACCTGGGCTCTGGAACCAGGGACTGCTCTGCTCATTGGTCCCCTCATCCCCACCTCCACCATATTTAGTGAGAGATCTCTGCCATTGAGCTGCACTGATTTCTCCTGAGAGCCACCAGGGTCAGGCCTGAGGAGAAGCAGCACCCAGCACCCCAGGTTCCATAGGGGAAGGCGGCAGCCCAATTCACCCCATCCTGACCACGAGGACACAGGGGAAGGCAGCCTCTCATTACCACCTCCTCCCTGCCTCCTTCCTGGCTGTCATTAATCCCTAAACAATATATCGTAATAACGATTTGCATGGGGTGTTAAGCCACCTTGAGAAGATCAAGTAGACAGATCGATGTGTGAAGTTCATGCAAATATCACCTGCTTTTCTTCTCACTTTCTACAAGAACCAAGCATCCACAAATCTTGGTATCTGAGGAGAGTGAGGCAGGAGTAGATTCCCATCAGGAAGCAAGTGGAAGTCAAAAGGCCTGGCTTCAACCAAAGAGGTCCTGGTCCACATTTGGAGACCCATAGCAAAGGGGGTAATCGCCACTGCGCTCAGGAGTCTCATTCCAGTTCCAGTACTGCCTGCTGCACCTTGTAACAGCATGATGGGCAGCTGTCCCCAACTTTATTACAGCCCCCCCCCCCCCAGTCTGAACAGGTCAAGCATACTTACCCATGCCTAACAGAGCCTAGCTTGACCCTCACATGGTCAGGCCAAGCTGGAAGATTCACAAAGGAAAAAGCAAAAGGGATTTCGGGTGTCCAGGTCTGAGAGGCCGCAGCACAGATCCCACCCACCCTTCCTGCATCCTGTGTCCCTGGATCTGCAGCACAAGCAGCAATGTCTCACGGGAAATCCAACAGGAGATGCCAAGGAGCCAGGGGCTGGGCCTGGGACCACAAAGACTGCTAAGGAGGAAGGGCCTAAAGCTGGGGCAAACACTTCCAGCCCTGGGGATGGGGGGGGGGATGGTTTGTGCCTCTACTGAAGGAGCTTCCGGTATCTTCCATTATCCTTCCTGGTGCTTCTATCCCTTCCTCCTTCCCTGAGCATTTCTCTTCTGCCTTGTGCGCCCCCCCCCCCCCGCTGCCGCCGCCCTTGTCCCAGAATCCACTTTGTCCTCTCTGCTAACCTTCCAGCTCATTCAGAATGTGAGTGAGCTTGTCCTGCCCCATGCACTTTGTCTCTTGACCTCCATAATCTTCCTGCCCCTACCAGACCTCGAAGTGTGAGTCTGTGTTATCTGTCCATGAGCTGCAGAGCTTCGTGTGCCACGCCATGGGAGAGGAGAGCTGTGGGAACTCACAGGCTAAAATGAACTTTCCTTTTTTATCATTCTTCCAATGCACCTACCTGACATTCAGAACTGTCAGGCACTAGAACCAGGCTTAGAGAAGTTCTTCAAGCCGCAGTGCTTGGTATGCAAAGGAAATCCTAGTCTAGATATTTTGAGACAGGTTCTAAAATTATCTTCCCCTCTGGTGGTTTCTTAAAGAAGAAGCCAAGGCAAAAATGTGTTTGCAAAGCATGCTTCATGTATACTTGATTTTTCAAGTAATCCCCAGAATACACAAGTCAGGAACCACTAAAAGAATAGGTTTTATAAGAACAAGAAAAAAATGTAAGATCCTCTCAAATGCATCCAAGAGTGTGCTCATGGTTATGAGAAACCACCACAGAGAAAGCATCATTGACAATGCAAAGAGCTTGAGGGCTTGCATGTCATAGTAGAGAACCAATAAGGGGGGTGGGGGGGAGCAGAAGCAGGAAGAGATTTGTATAGTTTCTGCACAAGTTACTACATGTGGGGAGAATGAGATCAAGTTATGTATCACTTCATTTACTGTCTCCTGTAGACAGGTGTTAGGAAACTGAGTCACGAGTGTTAGAAAAAATCAAAGATGAAGCAGATAAAAGGAAAGAAGACAGAACCTCAGGAGATCTGAACAGGCTTTAATCATGGCTGCAGAGCAACTCCATGTAACTGAGCAAGATGGGAGAAACAAAGAGCAGGGAGTATGGGAGGGTGGGAGGTGTTGGTTTTTTTGTACATTCTACGGTGAGACTCGTCTTTGTCCTGTTGGGGATTTATGATGCAAGCTGTCCCATTTGGGGTTTTATGGTTGGGGAATCATACAGAGCCCAAGGTCCTGCACTTGCAGGTAAGGCCAGGGGTGAAGTTTTCCTGAGATCTAAGAGGGCCCTCTGGAGGATGGCAGTCCATGGACCATGGGAGGGACAAAGAAGATTCCTATCATTAGGTTTCTCCCAAATTCATCTGCCCTGAAATGCTATGAACAGTGCTTGCAGACCTTCCTTCTGAACTTTAGCAGGAGGTTAAGTTTTTCTGATGCTCTACCTGAGCTGCAGAAACTACTTCCTCAAGGATGTCTCTTGTTCGCTAGAAAGCTAGCATTAAATTCTTAGCTATGTCATGCAAAAAGATTTCTTTAGCCCAGATGGCTTGAAATTTTAGGTAGCAAAAAGGCCAGGGTCGGGGGCTGGGGATATAGCCTAGTGGCAAGAGTGCCTGCCTCGGATACACGAGGCCCTAGGTTCGATTCCCCAGCACCACATATACAGAAAACGGCCAGAAGTGGCGCTGTGGCTCAAGTGGCGGAGTGCTAGCCTTGAGCGGAAAGAAGCCAGGGACAGTACTCAGGCCCTGAGTCCAAGCCCCAGGACTGGCCAAAAAAATAAAGGCCAGGGTCGGCCTGGGAATATGGCCTAGTGGTAGAGTGCTCGCCTCATATGCATGCGATTCCTCAGCACCACTTATATAGAAAAAGCCTGAAGTGGCGCTGTGGCTCAAGTGGTAGAGTGCTAGCCTTGAGCAAAAAGAAGCCAGGGACAGTGCTCAGGCCCTGAGTCCAAGCCCCAGGACTGGCAAAAAAAAGGGGGGGGGGCAGTGTAGCTGGTCCCTGGGGACTCACCGCTGTAACCCTACGTTCTTTTTTTTTTTTGCCAGTCCTGGGCCTTGGACTCAGGGCCTGAGCACTGTCCCTGGCTTCTTTTTTCTCAAGGCTAGCACTCTGCCACCTGAGCCACAAAGACACTTCTGGCCATTTTCTGTATATGTGGTGCTTGGGAATTGAACCCGGACTTCATGTATACGAGGTAAGCACTCTTGCCACTAGGCCATATCCCCAGCATAACTAGGTTCTAAGGAGGCGGTTTCTGAGGACTGTTCAAAACCAGCCCAGGCCGTAAAGTCTGTGAGACTCTCACCTCCAATTAACCACCAGGGAAGTGGAGCTGTGGCTCAAACTGGTAGAGCCCTAGCCTTCAGCCAAAAGAGCTCAGGAACAGCGCCCCGGCCCTGACCTGAGCAGTGCTGGAGGAGCTCGCTAGCCAGTAAAGATAGTGTAAAGCATGCAGGCTGTGCAACAGGATGGCTTGGTGACACTGGGCTCCCCGGAGCTTTACTGCCACTTTCTGGGTGTGGAGCCTCGCTTGCCTGTGTGCTTCTGGACGCCATCGCCCAGGACAGTGCCTGGCCTCCGGTGGTCGGCAGTCACGCGAAGGTGGGGTGTAACTGTGCGGCAAGAGGAGCTTTTACGGCAAGAATGGGAACCAGACGGCGCGGCCCGAGGTGTCCGTCGCGCCGGGAACTACGGATGCGAAGGAGGCACTGGGCGTGCCGGCCCCGGTCCAGGTGCAGCGGTGCAGTTGCGGCGGAGACTGAGGCGCGAGGTCCGAGGGCCCGGCTCGCGCCGGTGGGGAGCGCTGGGCGCCGGCGAGGGGCCCGGTGAGGAGGGCTGCGGACGGAGGGCAGAACCCTGGGCGGTGCGCCGCGGGGGCGACGCCTCGGCTGAGCCGGGCGGAGCCCGGGCGGCGGTGGGGGAGGACGGCCCGGGGAGCCGCGTCCGCTAGCTCCGCCCCCTGGCGCGGCCGGCGGGGCCCGCGGCGCCCGAGCCTAGGCCACGAGGCCCGAGCGACATTCGGAGGCCCCCGCAGCGCTGGGCTCCACGGAGTCTGCGCCGCGGACCCCGGGAGACGAGATCTCGCCGTCCTCCCCGTGCCGCCCTCGCCCCCCGGGGCTGGCTGGGCTCGGCTCGGCCTCCCCGGCCGGTGCCCCCCGCGGGCCTCTAACACCTCGGGGGAAAAAGCGCAGCCTCCCGCCCGCTCCCACCAGGGCGGGCCGAGGCCCGGGGGCGGAGCCTCGCGAGACCCAAACAAGCCCACGTGGAGGGGCGGGGCCTCCGCGGTGACGTCGCGGCGCGCTCGTGCGCGGGGGAGGTCGCGCGCCCGCCGTACCCTTGTTGGGGGCCGTAAAGCGCGGAAGGTCGCGGTCCCCGGCGCTCCCGGAACTTTGGGCTCCCCGGTGGCGCCCTGCAGCCCGCGTCCCGTCGCCCTGCTTCCGGCCCGCGGCGCTCCCCGGCGGCCGTTGTTCGGTGCCTCGCTTCGGCCGGGCGGTGCGGAGCGCGGAGCCCGCGGCCCATGAGGTGAGGAGAGCGCCGAGGGGCTTCGCTGGCCTCCGCGCCCGCGCGGCCTTGGCTCCGCGGGACTCGCGGCGTGGCTCCCGCCCTTCCCGCCCCGGTCCCGGGTGACAGGGGTCCACGCCTCTCCGGCTCTCGTTCGGCTCCGCCCGGTCCCCTGAGGAGGTGCGGCCGGGCGCCGGCCCGCGGTCCGGCGGAGCTGGCGGGGCCTGGGTCCGGGTGTGGGCGCGTGGGCCCTTCCGGGCGTCCGCGGCTCGGTCCCGCGGCCGGGGCGGCTGCGCCGCCTCGTTTCCCCCACCCCCCGCCCGCGGCGGCGCTCGCAGCCGCCCTCGGTTGCTGCAGGTGGCGTTGTTTTCCCGTCGTGAAAGGCGGGCGTACCTGTGCCGCGCGCTCTGCAGGGGACGCGGAGCCGGGCACGAGGCTGCGTGGCGGAGCCCAGGCCGGGCGGTGGGCCCTCCCCGCACCGCGAGCCTTCGGAGGTCGTCGTGTGTGGCCCGTGCAGTCAGCAGTTCCCAAGCCCACGTCGCGCGTGCACGTTAGCGCGGGGCGGGAGGCCAAGGGCCGTCCCGCCTTTCCCTGGCAGGTTTTGTTGCGGTGCCTTCAACTGTCTTGGTTTCCTTGTGTCCGTGTTGAAAAATCGGGCACCCTGGGCCAGCCTAGCGGGACAGGAATCCAGAGGTGGACCCCGAAATCTATTGCTTCCAAACAGGTGTTCCCGGGGTGTGTGTGGGGGTGGGGGTGCACTCTGCCTCTCTGGGGACTAGTCTTCCTTGAGCTCACCCCTGGCTAATGCTGTAGCCAGAAGGAAAGCTTGGCTGGTTACAGCTGTCCCCTGCTGGGGTTCGTATAAGATCCGAGTATGGGTGAGAGGCTGTGGCTCACACCTGTAAGCTTAGCTACTTAGGAGGCTGAGATCAGGAGAGTCGAGGTTTGAGGACAGCCTGGGCAGCAAATGCCTCAAGCTTTCATTTACCAGATGGGAGGCTTGGCTCAAGTGATAGAGCAACAGTCGAGAGCTAGTTAGCCAAGTGACTGCTAGCTGTGAGTTCAATCCCGGCTACCTACCACCCCAAACCAACCAACCAAAGAAGGGCCTGGGCACTGCCCCTGAACCTGTCTGTGTTCCAGGCTGGCCATCTACCACTTGAGCCACAGCACCACTTCCTTCTATTTCTGTCTATTTGGTAGTGTGGAATTGAACCCAGGGCTTCATGCATGCTCGGCAAGCACTCTACTAAAGCCACATTCCCAGCCCTCATTTTTTTTTCACAGTGGTTCCTAGGAACCTTACAAGAATCTGGTTTAAGTTTAAACCAGGTGATGTTTATTTTTTTCTGGTCGGTTGTGGGGCTTTAACTCTGTTCCTGGGCTCTGTCGCTGGGCTTTTCAGCTAGCACTCTACCACTTTGAGCCCTAGCACCACTTCCAGTTTTTTGGTGGCTAATTGGAGATGAGTCTTAAGGATTTCCCATGGCTAAGAACTTTCCTCCCCTGGCTGGCTTTGAACCGCAATCCTCAGATCTCAGCCTCCTGAGTACTTAGGATTACAGGTGTGAGCCACCGGCACCCAGTTTGAGACTCTTATTTTCAATTAACAGAAAACTGGAAGTGGTGCTGTGGCTCAAAATGTAGTATTTAAAAAGTTGTTTAAAGACATCCTTGTCTTCAGGTACTGGGGGCTTGAACCCAAGGCATCATGCTCTTGCTTAGCTTTTTCCCTCAAGGCTGACATTTTACCCCTTGAGCCATACCTCTGCTTCTGGCTTTTTGCTAGTTAACTAGAAATAAGTCTCAGATTTATCTGCTCTGGCTAGAATCAAACTGGAATCATCAAGTCTCAGCCTCCTAAGTAGGATAATAGGCATGAGCCACTGGCACCTACCTGGCTTGGGATAAGGTCTTGTGTTTTTGCCTAGGCTTGACCTTGGTCCACCATCCTCTTAACCTAATACTCACCAGAAGCGTTGCACTTGGCTTGTTGATTGGCAGGTTGCACAGGCTGGCCTTGGATAGTCGTCATCTCTCTGCCTCCTAGGTAGCTGTGGTGTGCCACCATGCCTGCCCCACTGGGACCAGTTGTTGGCATCCAGTGGTATGCTAGCTGGCTGGTTTGGCCAATGATCTTTTGGTACAAACCTTCTAACCAAGGGGTAGGAAGCACGTCACTAAATGCCTCCAAGTAGCATGGCTGGTGATGTGTTTAAATCGTCTTAAACTCCCCTTGTTGTTCACTCAGTTAATCCCAACCTCTTTTCCCAAGCAGTGAAAGAGGATCTACCTCCAGCACTGCATCAGGCATGGGACTGAGTCAGTTGAGGCCACTCCCTTCCACAGGTTGAATACACCGAATGCTCACGTTTGCCCCATCCTGTCTTAGGGAGGCCTTGTTGAGCTTATGAGATGCTGTTTCCAGGAACCATGAAGAGACAGCAGGACAGGTGGGGACTCGGGGTCTGCAAGAGTCTCTTTTCTGGAGAGCCCAGGTGTTGAACGAATGGTGGGGTTTTTTTTTTGGTTTTTGTTTTGGCCAGTCCTGGGGCTTGGACTCAGGGCCTGAGCACTGTCCCTGGCTTCTTTTTGCTCAAGGCTAGCACTCTACCACTTGAGCCACAGCGCCACTTCTGGCCTTTTCTATATATGTGGTGCTGAGGAATCGAACCCAGGGCTTCATGTATATGAGGCAAGCAGTATACCACTAGGTCATATTCCCAGCCCTTGTATGTCTTTAATTCATGTGTCATATGAATCTCCTTGAGGAGCATGTGTTGAACTGGTGCTTCTGTGGGGCATAGCTGTGGCTCAGGTCTTATCTGCAGATTATGATGACAGAGCTGTGGGGGTCCCCACCCTTTCCCGGTATCCAGAAAAGGATTTCTGCCTGTTTGGAGGTGGAGACTGTTGAAGTCTGCATGGAGCAGAACAGGTTAGCGGTCTCTATGAACACAATACTTTCCTGTCATTGTGTAGGATCAGTCATTTTAGTACTAGGCATTAGGTGTGATGCGCAAATGGCTGAGAACAGTGATAAGGCTGTAGTAGTCTATTGTACACCATCCTTTGGTTTTTTGTTTTGTTTTGTTTTGGGCCAGTCCTGGGGCTTGGACTCAGGGCTTGAGCACTGTCCCTGGCTTCTTTTTGCTCAAGGCTAGCACTCTGCCACTTGAGCCACAGCGCCACTTCTGGCCATTTTCTGTATATGTGGTGCTGGGGAATCGAACCCAGGGCCTCATGTATATAAGGCACTCTTGCCACTAGGCCATATCCCCAGCCACTACACCACCCTTTGGTGCAAGGTAGTTTTCATTGTTTTGAAATCAGACAAAAATCACTTTTATGGAGTTCCCTTTTTTTTTTGGCCAGTCCTGGGGCTTGGACTCAGGGCCTGAGCACTGTCCCTGGCTTCTTTTTGCTCAAGGCTAGCACTCTACCACTTAAGCCACAGCGCCACTTCTGGCCATTTTCTGTATATGTGGTGCTGGGGAATCGAACCCAGGGCTTCAAGTATACGAGGCAAGCGCTCTTGCCACTAGGCCATATCCCCAGCCCCTGATTGTATTTTTAAAGCTTTCAACCACTTAAAACCAAAATTTTGGAGGGGGAGCTTGGAGGTGTGACTTAGTTGGTAGCACGCTAGCCAATGAGCAAAAGCATCGTGTCCCAGTCTCAGACCAAAAGAAAATCTTGTCTCTGCTAGAAGATATGGGGAGGAAGGAGCCCACTACCTTCAAGCAGTAACATTTCTCTCCAACAACCCGCATCCAAAGTAGTTAGTTCCTTTTTTTCCTTTGTCAGTATTAGGGCTTGAACTCCAGGTGTCTCCCTTGGCATTTTCACTTAGGGCTGGCACTGTTTGAGTCACAGCTCTACTTCTGGCTTTTTTACTGGCTAACTGGGGAGAGTCTCAAGGACTTTTCTACCCAGGGTAGCGTTCAGTTACATGGTCAGATCTCAGCCTCCGGAATAGCTAGAATTACAGGTGTGACCACCATCAGCTTCCATATGGCTTTTGTGATGGACAGGGAGTTGGGACTTGAACTCAGAGCTGTGTGCTTGCTAGGTAAGCACTCTGTCACATGAGCCACACACAGCCCTAGCTTTTTTCTTTTCTTACTCTCCGGAAGTTTATCTGACAAGTTCCCCGTGGCACTGGTTTGTTGGGAATATTTGGAAAGACCTGGATGCATACTGGCTTTAAGGATGTCACAATCCATCTCTGAGGGTCATTATGCACCGACATGATCATACTCACCCTCCTAACTCTGGTTATTTCAAAATGGGCTTTTTTTTTTTTCTTCCTGGCTGGCCTACACTCTCATCTTAGCCACCCATGTAGTTGGGATGACAGCTGGGTGCCACTGCACTCAGCTTCTGGTTGAGATGGGGTCTGGAAGACATTTTGCCTGGGCTGGCCCTGAACTTCCCTCTTGAAAAGCTATGATAGAGGTGTGAGTCAACCAAGCCTGGCTAGCTTTGGAAGGAGGGATGAAGGAGAGTGACAGCAGGTGATTGAGATATACATGGCATGTGAATGTCAAAATGAAACCCTTTATACAACTAATCTATGCCAACAAAATATGTAGGGTAAAAGTAGTTGGGTAAGCTGGGTGCTAGTGGCTCATGCCTATATAATCCTAGCTACTTTAAGAGGTTTAGATCTGAAGTTTACAGTTCGAAACCAGCCCAAGCAGGAAAGCCTGTAAGACTGTTCTCTCCAATTAATCACAGAAAAAGCCTGAAGAGAAACACTAGACTTGAGCAAAAGGAGCTCAGGGAAAGCACCTAGGACTGGCAATAAAAGAAACCCAGTGACTTAAATCTATACCCAAGAGCTCAGTAGAGTGAAAGGGCTGTGGTTCTTCTTTGTCTGGCTTCCATGTGAATATGGGGTCGCACAGATGTGGTTGTGGGTTGTGTCAGTGTTACTCTGAGTCAGAGGCAAGCTGGTGTCAGCAGAGATGCAGCTGGAGGAAGAGAGGCACTCCCTCCCCAGCCAGGCCATCATTTTGGAATCAGGTATAATGATTTTATGTTCTGATACACACTATACATACCAGGTCACTGCAGATAAAGGCAGGACATGTCACAAATGCATGTGGCAAAAGAAAGTAAAATGTCTTTTTATTTACACACTTAATACATGAAAAGAAAATCCCAAATAAATCCAGCTGGCCAGAAATACAGTACACATTCCACATGCAGAGGACAGACATGCTCAGTCACTCTGTACTCTAAGTCACCCAGGCTCTAGAGAAAGGATCCTAAGAATGTCCTCAGGGCCACATGCTAGCTGCGAAGAATACAAAGGAGCTGGCAGAAACTATATACACTTACAAATGCAATCAACCAGTTATAGGACTTTACAATAATTACAGTGGTATTTTTGTACATCCTATGAGTTGACCAGAGAGAGTAAAGTGTGAACTGGAAAACCCTTCAGTGAAATGAAGGAGCTGCAGAACTTTCTGCCCCACACCCATCTTTGCTGAGGAAGGAGAGGCTATGTCGATGGGAAGCCACAGGCTGATAGAGTAAGAAAGGAAAGTTCCTATCTCCATCTACCACTTAACATTCTGGAGTGTAAGGCACTAGAACTGGGCTGAGAGAGGTGCTCCAGCTCCAGTTCCTGGTATGCAAAGGAAAACTTGGCAAATATGCTAAGAATACCATCCCCTCTTACAATTTTTGCCCTTCGTGACAAGAAAACGAGGCAGAGATGTTTGCAAAGGATTGAAAATGGGTGCATCAAAATGAGGAAATAGCCAGTGAAGAAATGTGGAATTCTCCAAGAGATGCAGTTTGCTTAGAGGTCAAGAATCCTATCATACAGGGAACAGTGCTTAAGTGTAATGGACAAAGACATACAAAAGCATCTCATTCTTATGAAAAACAGTGCATTGGTAGTGATAAGGAAATAACTGTAACAGCAAGCCCCATACTGGCATGAATATGAGGACTTCAGCTCAGCACCTTGAAGAGGAGTTCAAAAATGGTGGGAGAGAGAAGTGCTGCAATGTTGCCCAACAGACTCATGGCTTACCACTTCTGACATCCAGAGGCCATAGTGAGAGCTCAGACATAGTATGCCTTTCATACGCACATGCTTCTGAATCTATGTGCCTGAAGATGAGCCTTTCTTATCTGTAAGAAAACGTACCTGTGATGTCTTGATAAAATGCTGCTTATATATCAACACTGGTGTGTTCGAAGTGGGGTTCTGAAACTGTAGTGGTAGAAGGATATAATTCAGTGTATTTTTCAGTTGTGTAGAGCTCTTAGATGCTACAGAGGACCCTTGTTGACTAGCTCTCCAAGACATAAGACGAAAATGAACCTCACCTTCCAACAAGTGATGCCACTGCTGTGCTCTAGGACACAATCTAGAAGGGCTATTTTTTTGTTTCTTTGCCAGTCCTGGGGCTTGGACTCATGGCCTGAGCACTGTCCCTGGCTTTTTGCTCAAGGCTAGCACTCTGCCTCTTGAGCCACAGCACTTCTCCCAGCTTTTCCTGTTTATGAGGTGCTGAGGAATTGAACCCAGGGCTTCATGCTTGCTAGGCAAGCACTCTACCACTAAGCCACACTCCCAGTCCTTAGGGGGGCTATTTTTAAAGATTGCCAGCATAGAACATTCTTTGCTATCTCAGGTCCTCCAAGGATGATACATTCAAATGCCAACAGATGTATCCATAAGCTAGAGGATAAACAGCTAGAAATCACCTCTTCAGTGAAGCAAAGCACATTTAAAAGCTCCTGACATTCATGTCCACACTGCCACTGTTACCCACAGGATGGAAGAGGAAAGAGGCTAATGAAGTATATGCCAAAGCAACGCAGCAGTACTGGAAAATTTTCATGATTTAGTTCCACAGTTGGGAACAGTAAACACTGCAGGAAAACAAGTACAAACTCTTGGTGTGAACAGGTATCAGGGTAGGGTACCACATCATATAAAAGCCCACCTGAAGTGGCTGCACCCCACTGTTGCAGAAATGGTCAAAGCAAAGCTGATATTTAAGCACTAGGCTTAATGATACTTGTGTCCCTTGTTTGGTGATACAGAGGCCCCTGGAAGCTTCTCATAACAGCAACTGTCCCATCATCTGTTACCATTTAAGATGCTTATAACACCAAGTGGACAAAGTAGTTTTGCCAGAGGCATGGAAGTCTATTTAAAGCACTCACGTCAGGACAAAATAAAGTCAGATTTATACTATGTTTAAATGGGCCATGAGATGTATTTAAAAGGCATTTAATAAACAAGTGAAGGCCAAGAAGATTAATACCTTCCTTGCCAGAGTCCAACGAATATTACCCTAACTTGCGGAAGAGGTGTTTCAAAGCCCAGTCCTACATGCTCACACCCAGCAAGCAACACAAGCACTGTTGGCTCACAGGGGAAGACAGCAACAGGAGGCCAGGGCTTCTAGCTCTACTTCAACAGAAAGTTACTGTGTGATTCTGGACATAGATTTCTCTCCTACTTAGATAATTAGTAAAATGGTGATTAGAGATTAACAAGTGCAAAAATAAGAGAATCCAAATCCATATTGAACATTATCTCTTGGGGGGAGGAGGGCAGTACCAGGGTTTAAATCCAGGGCTTTGGGCTTGCTAGACTGGTACTACACCCCAGCCCTTCAAGATTGAAGACACTTCTGTAATGACACTGTGGGAATGGTATGCTCCAAGTTTAAACAGGTAGCTTTCGTTCAAGAATTTCTAATTGAATTCCAAATCAATTTTCATTTACAGAGAGGACTTGGAATGGTGCAAACACAATTCAAAGAACATGAATACCTTGAGCTCTGTTACCTGCTTCCATCTTCACAGGTCAGTCAACACCCTGCTCTCCTAAGTCTATAGCTGCTGTTTTCCTTGCTTGGCTTTCTAGGGAGATAGCATCTCTCTTCTCTTTGGCTAGAAGCAGCACCTTCAGCTAGTTAAAAAACACATTTGCTCCAAAATAAAAAGGCACCCTGAACAGAATTCTAATCACATGTTCCTTTAAATCAACTAGACGTTCACTGACTCAACCCTCCAAAAAATGTAGACAGTAATCAGGTGGCCGTGGTCTAGCTGGAAAAACAAAGAGATGTAGGAGCTAGTCTGAGTGGGTTACAGATCCCACAGAAATATCAGAAGGCAACACCTCAGAATCTTAAGCTGCTCTACTGAAAGGATCTTCTTTAATATACTTACAAACATAACTAATGCTTCCTAGATACCAAGACAACAAAGGTAACAACTGAGTTAAATTTCCCAATAGCATCTTGGTTATACTTTGAAAAATCTGGATTAGGAGAGTTTGTACACAAGAGAAAGCTAAGTGTTGGAGTTGGACAGCACAGTCTGTGTGTGACATCTAAGTTTTTCTTTCAGAAAATATACTTCTTGAAAGTGCAGGGTACCTTTGGGGTACCCCAAATCATTTTCCATTCCAAAGGATATAGAGAGATGACTGGGTAGAAATCAAAAGAGCATAGAATATCCATCAGTCTCTAGCCTTGTCACTTAGATGCATCGACTCAAGAGCTCTCACTGGACCAACTCTGAGTGGTCATCTCTATATGTTTTGTTCCTGGCTGGGAGATGATTAAATCTCAGAATTCAAAGTTGGCATGAACAATAAGGTTTACTCACCCACCTGACTTTCACCTCATTCCTCTAAAGAGAGAGAAAAATGTATGCCGAGCCTGTGGGCTGGCCGCCACAGGGCCAGCTGGGGCTAAGAGTCATTTGAAGAGGGAACTCAGGATGAGCTGCTAACATTTGAGTATTTAGAAGGAAAGCAGCACTGTTGTAGTAGTAGGAAACTTGGCATTAGTTGGTGGCATACTTTCTGAGGTCAGACCATTTCTGTTGGATAAAGCAACACAAAAGGCAACATGTTTAAATGTTCAAATGCTGGCCTACTTGTTTACTCAGCTAGGAAACAAAACATAACTCCATTCTAGAGATTAGCAAGACATGAAGAAAATTTTAGGCAGATTGTCCTGGCCCAAATGTATTAGAGGGAAGGCAAGGGTGTTGTCAGGTTAATAATAATTGCTTGTCTCTGCTGCAGACAACATCTCTGTGATGCCTCTCATCAGTGAGGTAGGTGATCATCCTTTACTAGAGGTATCAAGAGCCAACCTCTAAGGTACAGTGGAACAGAATGATCTGCCTATAAAAGGCACAAGCTATTCCAGTGACTTCCTTAAACATAGTAGTTCCACCACAATTAACAGGTTACTAGAAGTCTTAGCCTAAGGAAATGACTTCTTACCCTGAGGCCTGTGTAATAGCAACCTGTCTTGCTTTGTGATACTGCATTTAAATCAGGCTTGACACAATCCCACAAGTAGAGCTTGCCTCTGTCCTGTCTGTCAGATACATTTCCTGCCACCCTGGAAATCTGAGCACAATAGAGGAACAGAAGAGCCCAGATGGCATTACTAGGGACAACTGCAAATGAGAGAAGAAAAGTTTAAAAGCAGGCCAGGTTCAAAATTAAATCAAGAAGCTAAGAGAAGTGAGGTGAAGGTTCCTTCAGTAAGCATGGACAGGGACAGTGGGGAGAAAGTGAAACTCCAAAGGCAGGAGAATGCCCTGTCATTACTTCCCATGTAAGTCACTCCGTTCCATGTCATCCTTTCGTCGCTTGTGGGAGAAGAGGGAGGGGACAGGGTAGAGCTTGGCCTTAGCCTGGAACCGGTTTCCTGCTATGTCAATTTCATATTCTCCCCGGTTAATGAAGTCTGCTGTCACCACCTGCTCTTCCCCACTGTCTTCAGAAAAATTGTGCACAAAGCCCAGGCACACGTGGCGCTCCAGGGTGTAGCTATAGGCACTGCTGGTGGTCTTGCCAACATACTGCCCATTCCGGTAAATAGGCTCTCCCCACCATGGCCAGAGGTCCAGGTCTGTGTCATGGTCATCCAGGATGAACATTGTAAGCCGTTTATACACCCCATTCTGCTTCTGGTGCAGAAGGGCATCCCGGCCAATGAAATCCATGTCCTAGGAAAGAAAGGGAACACTGTCTACACTCCTTGATGATTAGAATGTGAAGCATTCTCAGAGGGTAGAAATCCTGATGGTGATACCACAGTGGAATATAACACTCCTGCAAAAGTTTTCCCCAGCTTATAGATGAGTATTCCTAAGATTGAAAAAGGTATTTTGCTGTTGTTCTGGTCCTGGGGCTTGAACTCAGGGCTTGGGTGCTGTCTCTTGAGTTTTTGTGCACAAGGCTAGTGGTCTACCACTTTGTGCCCCAGGGTCATTAGTTGGAGATACATCTGCCTGGGCTGGCTTTGAACTGCAATCCTCAGATCTCAGCCCTCCTGGGTAGCTAGGATTACAGGCATGAGCAACCAGTGGAGGCAAGAAAAATGATTAAGTGTAACCCCAACATGTATATAGTAATACATAGATTTTACACGTGCATATGTACAAAATCAAGACTAGAATAACCTTAATAGTATCTCTAAAGGGTTTAAGAATAGATCCCTTCATATTTTTTCCCATAGTTAGTTACTACTATCAGAAAAAGTAATTCTGGGCTGGGAATATGGCCTAGTGGTAGAGTGCTTGCCTTGCATACATGAAGCCCTGAGTTTGATTCCCTAGCACCACATATACAGAAAAAGCCAGAAGCGGCGCTGTGGCTCAAGTGGCAGAGTGCTAGCTAGCCTTGAGCAAAAAGAAGTCAGGGACAGTGCTCAGGCCCCGAGTTCAAGCCCCAGGACTGACAAAAAAAAAAAAAAAATGTAGCCAGAAAGTGATTGGATAATTGGATCTCGAAAAAAAATAATTGGATAATTGGATCATAGTCTAAGCTTGCCTGGTTATGAGGTTATGATGTGAGACCCTATTTTAAAACACTTGCACTATGCTGGGTGCTGGTGGCTCACACCTGTAGTTGTACCTACTCAGTAGGCTGAGATCTGAGGGTCTGGGCTTGAAACCAGCCCAGGCCGAAAAGTCTGTGAGACTTTTTTTTTTTTTTTTTTTTTTAATACCAGTCCTGGGGTTTGAACTCAGGGTCTGGGCCCTGTCCCTGAGCCTCTTTGTGCTCAAGGCTAGCACTCTACCTCTTGAGGCACAGCACCACTTCCAGCTTTTTCTGTTTATGTGGTACAGAGGAATTGAACCCATGGCTTCATGCATGCTAGGCAAGCTTTCTACCACTGGGCCACATTCCCAGGTCTCTGTGAGACTCTTAACTCCCACTTACCTATCAGGAAGCCAGAGGCAGAGGTATGGTTCAAGGGAAGCATTAGCACTGAACGGAGAAATAGTTCAGGGTCAGTACTCAGGTTCCAAGTTCAAAACTGAACATGATGCTGCTGACAAAAGGGACAGCAACTGGGTAGACTTCAAAAATTAGGAAGAGACCTCACAGAACATTCTTCTGAACCAGAATTATCTAAAAATAATGCTCATCTAGTACTTTTAAAAAAATTAGCTTACACAACTAATTTGTGTAAGGGTGGGGCATTTTAAAGTAAGCAATCAGTCTTTAAAGGGGCAAATCACACAAATGTTTGCATATTCTATTTTCATATGGAGATGTTCATTCCATACATAAATATTTCTTTTGCAGAATTCTATTCCTCCTGACTTACCTTCTGCTGCTATTCATTTCCGTCATGTCAGCAATTCTTCCCTAAGATCTCACAATATCACAGAATTGAGTGGGGTCTGGATAAACACTGTACCTTGTCTAACTTCACCCGAGACTCTCCTCCACATTCCAGAGGCGTTGTGAGGGTATTTAAATCCTGTCCCCAGAATGCAAAAAACTTCTCAATTCGGAGACTTCGAAGAGCATAATACCCAGCGTTCCGGATTCCATATTTTTGCCCAACACTCATCACTTCATTGTACACATGAAGAGCATACTGTTAAAGGACAGGGGAAAAAGTTAGTAGCCAGAAGAATCAGAGCTAACATGGAACACTAATGTATACAAGGGAGAGGTTGTACACAACTCCTGGGATGTCTCATGTTTTTGTCATGGAGCTTGAACACAGAGCTTTTTCACTCAAGGCTGGCATTCTACCACTTTGAGCCACAGGATAACTTCCAGTTTTCTAGTGATTAATTGGAGATTGGAGTCTCATGGACTTTCCTGCCCCAGCTGGCTTTCAACCACAATCCTTATTCGTTGGCCTCCTGAGAAGCTAGGATTATTACAGCTCATTAAGAATGAGCCATAGGGGGCTGGGAATATGGCCTAGTGGTAGAGTGCTTGTCTCGATTACATGAAGCCCTGGGTTCAATTCCTCAGCACCACATATATAGAAAAAGCCAGAGGGGCCCTATAGCTCAAGTGGTAGAGTGCGCTAGCCTTGAGCAAAAAGAAACCAGGGACAGTGTTCAGTCCCTGAGTTCAAGCTCTTGGACTGGCAAAAAATGAGCCATAGAGCTACAGCTGAGCAGTAATTATACTTATTACTGTCATCTCAACCTAGACTGTGGGCTCCATGAAAGTAGTGTCCCCTACCTTTACATCTCTAAAATGTCTAGCACACTGGTTTCAGTATATAGCAGCAACTCAAAAGTACTTTCAACATTGGAGAAAATGACCAATCTTGTAAGTGTTCTTAAAACAATTATAGTGGTGAACCCCACCATTTTATAGTTCTGCTGTGTTCTATTGTTCCAAACTCAACTTTTGCTCTTCTCTCATCTACTCGCCCAAGGTGTAAAAACACAGCTTGTTACATATATATGCACGTTTACTATTTCACATAGATTATATGCATTTTTTTTTTTTGCCAGTCCTGGGGCTTCAACTCAGGATCTGAGCACTGTCCCTGAGTTTCTTTTTGCTCAAGGCTAGCGCTTTGCCACTTGAGCCACAGCGCCACTTCTGGATTTTTCTGTTTATGTGGTGTTGAGGAATCAAACCCAGGGCTTCATGCATGCTAGGCAAGCACTCTACCACTAAGCCACATTCACAGCTCCATTATGTAGTAGTTTTTAAGAACCCAGAATCAGTGGAGCCAGGAAAGTACAGCTCAACTATCTGTGTCTCATATATGAGGCTGTACACATCAGATAAGTGGTTACCCAAATTCAATTTCTATTGACCAAAAGGAAGAAGCTATTCTGGGAACTTGAAAGCAGAATAATCACAAGTCGGGGAGCCTGGGGACACTGCCACAGTGCCTGAATGGGAGACAGCCAGGAAAGAAGATTGTGGAAATGGGGAAGATCAGATATGGACCTGCAGGAGGCCTGGACTAACATGGGTATGGTAGGCCTACTCACTGTGGTGAGTAAGCCCAATCACCTGAGGATCACTTTGGAGATTTGAGGGGCCAGAGTCTGTTTACCAGCTGATTGCCCAGTATGACTTGCTGGGAGGCAGGATTGAGAGCTCTGAGCCTCACATCTAGCAGATTGCTACACTTCTCCTGCCTTCCTGCCACAGGGTGTTTACTGTGGGATAAGTGCTGGAATCACTAAGGCCAGTAGGCAAGCATGCTGGATCCCCTTGACTAGGTACACTAATCAGTGTTGTTTATTCTTATTCTTTTCTTATAGTTATTTGTGGGATAGTTGACTTTAATTTTATTTATCTGATTTGTTTTAGTGTTACTGCAGTGACAACAGAGTTGTCCCCCTCTGCGGTACTGATGATTAAGTCCTTGAGAGAGGCTACTTACAGACATTCAAATGAAACTGGAAGAAAGTCTTCCCAACAGGTGTGAATAACCAAGGTAACGTGACGAAACCTTCCTAACGTTTCAATAACTGAATCTAGATACATTGAACAGGATGAATTCACAAAGAATTCAATTCTTTTTTTGAAAATGATCAGTGACCTCAAGGTAATTCTAATAGACAATATGAATTAACCTAAGACCTGGACATAAGCAACAAGCACTTAGATAAAAATTTCAACTTGGAAGAAAAATTCAACAAAAGACTCTGGGGGAAACATAATACAAAAACATCCAAAGCTCAATAAATCAAAATACTCCAAGGAGGGGCTGGGAATATGGCCTAGTGGCAAGAGTGCTTGCCTCCTACACATGAAGCTCTCGGTTCGATTCCCCAGCACCACATATATGGAAAACAGCCAGAAGGGGCGCTGTGGCTCAGGTGGCAGAGTTGCTAGCCCCTTGAGCAGGAAGAAGCCAGGGACAGTGCTCAGGCCCTGAGTCCAAGGCCCAGGACTGGCAAAAAAAAAAAAAATCCTCCAAGGAAAACATCAAGTAGACCAGGTTACCACAAAGACTATAAAGTGCTAACAGGAGAGAAGAGCTGCTACACTCAGATGACAAGAAAAAAAAAAGATGGTGGCTCTTGCCTATAAGCCTAGCTATTTGGGAGGCTAAAAGCAAGATTATATAGCTCAAGGCCAAATAAGGCAAAAAAGTTGACAAGATTCCATTTTTGACACAGAGATGTGATTGGAGGCATACATAGGAGGCTCAAAGTTCAGGCTGGCCCAGGCAAAAAGTGAGACCCTATCTCAAAAACAACCAGAGTAAAAAAGGGCCAGAGGCATGGTTGAAGTGAGTTCAAATCCCAGGACTGCCTCCCCCCTAAAATGTAACATGATCAGACTGTAAGAAAATACAACTCGAGGGGCTGGGGATATGGCCTAGTGGCAAGAGTGCTTGCCCTGTATACATGAGGCCCTGGGTTCAATTCCCCAGCACCACATATATAAAAAATGGCCAGAAGTGGCGCTGTGACTCAAGTGGCAGAGTGCTAGCCTTGAGCAAAAAGAAGCCAGGGACAGTGCTCAGTTCCTGAGTCTGAGTCCCAGGACTGGCCAAAAAAAAAATACAACTCGAAAATATATGAGGGACTAAATATTTTAAGCACATTGGGCTGGGAATGTGGCTTAGTAGTACAGTGCTTGTCTAGCATGTATGAAGCCCTGGGTTCAATTCCTCTGCACCACATATTATAGAAAAAGCCAGAAGTGGCACTGTGGCTCAAGTGGTAGAGTGCTAGCCTTGAGCAAAAGGAAGCCAGGGACAGTGATCAGGCCCTGAGTTCAAGCCTCATGACAGAAAACAAAAACAAAAACATACACAGTTAAAGATGGTAAATTTTTTTCAGGTAGCCTATCTTAATTCCCAAGGCCCAGTCAGACCTAACTCTGCAAATGTGCAGGTGCTCATGAGCGTTGAGTAGCCACCCCACACCCCCATCCCTGTGGTCCTAGAAAGGAAGATGGAGTTCTTACCTCTATGGGAATATAAAGCATGAATCCTGGCTCTCCTGTGTGAGTCATGCTCATTACCCGGATCCCATTTGCATAGCCAACACTCATCTCCTGTAGACATACACAAAGCAGTCACAGATAGTGGTCAAGGGAATAAGTGCTTAAGAAACTTCTCATTAGCTTTGCACTCTTTGCTTAACTGTAAGGGAGGTATATAAGCACTTCATCATGATATTTGTATCTCATGAGTATCACTATTTCCAATATTTGACCAAAACAAGTGGTAGAAAATAGTGGCAGTTATTAGTTGGGGCTATCTGGAGCGACAAAGGCAAGTTTCTTTGAGGGATACTGCAGACAATCTGGGTGCCTGTTACCCCTGAGATCAGAGATCCAGCTTCTGATTTTCAAAACATAGCAGTTCCAGCTGAGGACACCATTTCAGTTACTGCTGAGCAAGTAGTAAGCTTCAGACAACACTGAAACCACTTTGACAGGAAGTGGTGATGGCTAATGTGGACCTTCCTGTTTCTTTCTCTGCTTTAGAGAGAAAACAATTTATAGATGGATCCCAACTTTGGTTTATACTTCAACAGAGCATCCATCAGTAATTATTTGGAAATGCCATTATTCCGGGATGCCACACATCTTCTGTTTAGGCCTCTCTAATCAGCTACTTCCTGAAGAGTATTCCATAATCATAAGTCGTTTAGGGGTACAACCATGTCATTTCTCCCCTCAAGACAGCATATACACAGAAGTTACTCTGTGCAAGAGAAAGCAAAAGCTGAGGGAATAAATAGGTCTTATTCCTTTAAGTATGCTATTAGAAAATCAATAGATGCACAGATCTGACATTCAGAGAAGATATCCTAATGCTTTTGTTTTGCTCAAGGCTAGCACTCTACCACTTGAGCCACAGCGCCACTTCTGGCTTTTTCTATATGTGGTGCTGAGGAATGGAACCCAGGGCTTCATGTATGTGAGGCAAGTACTCTACCACTAGTCCATATTCTCAACCCTAATGCTTATTAAATAAAGTTTGAAAGGTGAAAAATAATCTGCCCTGTCATTTTGCTTGCTTAATAAAAAGTCAGGGGCTGTGAATGTGGCCTAGTGGTAGAGGGCTTGCCTAGCATGCATGAAGCCCTGGGTTTGATTCCTCAGCACCACATATACAGAAATAGCCGGAAGTGGTGCTGTAGTTCAAGAGGTAGAGTGCTAGCCTTGCACAAAAAAGAAGCCAGGGACAGTGAGTGCTCAGGCCCTAAGTTTAAGCCCCAAGACTAGCAAAATAAATAAATCTGAACACTAAGATCTTAGTGCTTCCACTATGGAAGAAACATTCTCTGCCAATTAAAAAAATTAAATTACTAATACTCACCTTGCAGAAGAGAGTTGGAAAGTGGTCTGGAGTCATAGGTGCATAGGACAACTCAGATAATACATCCACGGCTCGAGGGCCAATCAGATTGAGGGCTACAGGGAAAAGCACAAAGAGATGTCTAGTCTGCCCAGGTGAACAACTAAGCCAGTGAGTAGTCTGTCCTGGAGTTGCCCACCGATTGCCAGCTGTGAGTAAGACCACAATTATTCCTTTGATTAGCCTATCTAATTACGTAAGCCAGACACTCTGTGATACATACACCTCTGCTGACAGGCCTGCCAAATCCAACTTCTGACTGTGCTGGTGTGAAAACCTGAGTAGTATGTTTCTTCTCCCTGGTCCATTAGAAAGCAACGTGTTTTTTTTTTCTTCTAGAGTGCGATTAGAGTGACAAGACTAAGTCCTGGCCAACCAGACACTTCCAAGGCTAGCCAGTGGACAGTTTCCATTCTCTTTCTCTTCCCAGTGTGAGCACTTGGTGGAAATGGCACCTTAGGATAGCAGCTTATAATTATACATCAGGTACCTTAGTTTAGGCAGAACCCAACTTTTCTTCAATAAGATTCTATGGTTTTCTGGACACTGGTGGCTTACATTTGTAATCCTAGTAACTCAGCAGGCTAAGATCTGAGGATCTTGGAAGTCAGTCTGGACAGAAGAGTCTATGAGACTTTTTTTCCCCCAGTCATAGGGCTTGAACTCAGGGCCTGGGCACCATCTCTTAGCTTTTTTGGGCAAAGCTAGTGTTCTGCCACTTTGAGCCACAGCTCCTTTGCCTGCTTTTCGGTCATTCACTGGAGAAAAGAATCTCACATCCTTTCCTGCCCAGGTTGACTTTGAATCACGATTCTTAGATTTCAGCCTCCTGAGTAGCTAAGACTACAGACACCCAGTTCCACGAGACTCTTATCTCCAATTAACCAGAAAACCAGAAGTGGTGCTGTGGCTCAAAGTAGCAGAGTGCTATTGAGCTGAAGAGCTCAAGGACAGCACCCGGGCCCAGAGTTCAAGCTCCACAACCAACAATAATAAAAAAAAAGTTTACTGATTCATTGAACTATATTTGCACCCTCCCATACTAGCTAAAGGTATATAGCAATGAATAGAAACTGAAGCACTAATTTCACAATTAAAAGTAACCAGAAAGACTCTTTACCATTGACATTCATTTTTTTAAGCCAAATAAAAAGGCAAATGTTTTTAAGTGTTTATCTGCTTTTCTAACGTGGCTGACCATAGACAACCCAATGCATTACCAGTGTATTTCCAGGTGACATCCTCTAACAGTAGGTTGCTGTCTTTTGGCATGTATTTCTTAAGCCAGGCCCAACAGTGGACTTGCTGATCAGTAGGAGAGATCATAAAGAAACTGGAAGAGAGATCCCAAGATAATCAAAATCAGGTAATAGGAAATTAGGAAGCAATCAACTAATTTCAAAGCTCACTGAAAATACTGATACTATCTCTTTCTGGAGGGTCAATACCACTATCTAGGATATACCACAAAACACAATCCTGGCTTCCTAATAGTGCCAAGAAATTATACAGACCTATAAAATAGGGGATTCTCTCCCAATAGAAAACTAACTTTTAAATTTTTGCTAGTCCTGGGGCTTGAACTCAGGGCCTGAGCACTGTCCCTGGCTTCTTTTTGCTCAAGGCTAGCACTCTACCACTTGAACCACAGCGCCACTTCTGGCTTTTTCTATATATGTGGTGCTGAGGAATGGAACCCAGGGCTTCATGTATACAAGGCGAGCACTTTACCACTAGGCCATATTCCCAGCCCTCTAATGGGTTTCTATCACACAAGCTCCACTGACTTCTTTGTTTAGGGACTGCTAATGGGCTGTCCACAAAGTCTAGGAGAGCCATTCAGTAACTCAGTTCTTGGGATAATTAATCTCCTGGAGAAGTACAATAGGTTGGTGCTCTGCTCTGTGAAGGGACCCTTTACAAAAGAATCACTGGGGACACGGTTCAAGCAGCACAATGCTTGGGAAGGCCTGAATTCAACCCCCAGTACCATAAACAAAAGAAAAAAGACACCTTAAGGAATCAATGGCTGATCTCACCTGCGCTTGTTCAGGCGTGCGATGCTGCAGTCGTTTTCATACCCTCCACCCTCATTGAGCATGCCAGTGTGCACAATGTGGCCCACAGGCACATCCAGGTCATTGGAAAACAGGTACTGTAGAATTTCTAATGCCTGATCTCCAGTAGACTACAAGAGATAAAGCAGGGACAATCAACATTGGAGCCTAGCATTGTACCTTGCTAGAAAACCAAATGTGCCCACAACCATGTGACAATATTTGCAGATATACTTTCCCTTAGAAACTCTAGCCAAGTACCAGGTACTTCTAATCCTAGCTACTCAAGAGGGTGAGATCGGAGGATTGGTTGTAAGCCATCCTAGGTAGGAAAAGTGCATGAGACTTATCCCCAATTAACCATTAAAAAGGCAGAAGTAGAGCTGTGTGGCTCAAATGGTAGAGTGCTGCCCTTGAGCAAAAAACTCAGAGACAATGCCTAAGCCCTGAGTTCAAGCCCCAAGATAGCCACCACAGAGAGAAAGAGAAGAAACTAAGGGAAAACTACCAATTCTTAAAACAATAATTAACTTCAAAGAAAGTAAAAAGCTAGACAGAAGCTAAAATTTCAGAAAAATGTGAGAATACAGGTAAAACACTGAACATACCAAAGTTCTTATAGAATACTTTGAAATGACATGTGAAAAACAGGTGGCATTCTATAAATAGAGTTTTTCAATCTATTGGTTCAAAATACATACTGTTATCTCAAACTTTGTGAAAGAAGACATGTCGATGACACACACAGCTTCTTTACAACACTTGACTTCAGACTCCACAATGTCAAACCAATCTGGCTTGTAGAATGTCTTGCTCTGCTCTAAAGCAAGGAGGTCTACAAAAACGGTAGAAAGAAAAGGAAGGGACTTAGACTGAAGACTGTTCATACAGGTTCTAGTTACGTGCACTTACAAGTTTTAGTTCAGTTCAAAATAAATGAAGCTTTCTTACCTTTGTCTGGTGGAACAAAGTATTTTGGCCTCTCAAAGCCATGTTTCTCCATCCATCTGGCTCCTTGTGCATCCAGCCGATCATAGAGCGGAGATGTGCGTAACTGCCTGCCGGTCTGGAAGTCCCAACGGGGAACCTTCAGATCATACATCAGAGCTAGGACAGGAGAAACAGACTACCAATGCCCAGGTTGTGGATTCAAGAACTGTATATCCATATCCATCTACTAGACTCTGAGGCCACTGCTACTCAATAAAACATTTGCAAACTAAAGCAGCTTAAATCTCTCAACTATTACCCAGTGTAACCATCCTGCTCCCATAGAAAGGACAGCAGTAAAAGCTGGCACTCTCTAAAAGCTAACAAGCTACTCACAGTTTCTATTCCCAATTAGTAGGCAAAAACAATGGGAGAAATAGTCCTAGACCTTGTTCAACTCCATAGCAAGAAAGTTATACCTAAATAGGACCCAAGTGATAACAGAATGTTTAAAAAAAACACCAAAAAACCTGGAGTGCTAGTGGTTCACACCTGTAATCCTAGCTACTCAGGAGGCTGAGATCTGAAGATGGAAATTGAAAGCCAGCCCAGGCAGAAAAGTCTCATGAGACTCCTCTCCAATTAATCACTCAAAAACTGCAAGTGGTGCTGTGGCTCAAAGCAGTAGAGCACTAGCCCTTCAGCAAAAGTTGCTCAGGGACAGCATCCAGGCCCTGAGTTCAAGCTCCACAACTGACCAAAAAAAAAAGTACCCAGATACCTGTGGCTCATGCCTATAATCCTAACTTCTCAGAAGCTGAGATCACAAGATCACAGTTCAAAGCCAGCTCAAACAGGAAAGTTCATGTGACTCTTAACTCCAATAAACTACTCAGAAAAATCAAGGACAGTGCCTAGGCTCTGAGTTCAAGCTCCAATGCTGACACAAAGGAAAAAAAGAAAAAGAATTTTAATCTTTTTTGTATGTATTGTTGAAATCTCAGGCCTATTTAGAAGACATTTGTTCTCAATATTTAACCTATTTCTGGGCTAGAAATGTGGCTTAGTGGTGGTAGAGTGCTTGCCTAGCATGTATGAAGCCCTGGGTTCAATTCCCCAGTACCACAAACAGAAAAAGCCAGAAGTGGTGCTGTGACTCAAGTGGTAGAGTGGTGAGCAAAAAGGTCAGGGACAGGGCTGGGGATATAGCCTAGTGGCAAGAGTGCCTGCCTCGGATACACGAGGCCCTAGGTTCGATTCCCCAGCACCACATATACAGAAAACGGCCAGAAGCGGCGCTGTGGCTCAAGTGGTGGAGTGCTAGCCTTGAGCGGGAAGAAGCCAGGGACAGTGCTCAGGCCCTGAGTCCAAGGCCCAGGACTGGCCAAAAAAAAAAAAAAAAAAAAAAGGTCAGGGACAGTACCCAGGTCCTCAGTTCAAGTCCCAGAACTGGCAAAAAACCAAACTCATTTCTGGAATCAAAGGGTACATATGATTGATTTAGTGGCTCCAAAATATTAAAGATTGTCCCAGTGACATTACTCATGTAACAAAGCTAGGGTCAGAATTGATGTTTCATACTGTCTGATTTGCAGCAGCATTAAGTAAAAAACAGCCAGAAGTCTGATCTCTAATCTCCAAAAAGTAGACCTGACCCCACTCTAAAATGACTAGTGAGGAAAGAGGAAGCTGGAAGACTGGGAAGACGGAAACAACAGAGTTTCATGTATTGTGACAACTTTTCAATCTCCTCTTGTACTTATACATTCTCCTTTTCCCTTATCCACTTTATGTTATGCCTACAATTACTATTATAAGAATCACAGAGGGAGCGCTGTGAATGTGGCTGAGTGGTAGAGCGCTTGCCTCGCATACATGAAAGCCCTGGGTTTGATTCCTCAGCACCACATATACAGAAAAAAAGCCAGAAGTGGCACTGTGGCTCAAGTGGCAGAGTGCTAGCCTTGAGCAAAAAGAAGCCAGGGACAGTGCTCAGGCCCTGAGTTCAAGCCCCAGGACTGGAAAAAAAAAAAAAAAAAAGATTACTTAGAAGTGGAACCGTGGGCTGGGGATATAGCCTAGTGGCAAGAGTGCCTGCCTCGGATACACGAGGCCCTAGGTTCGATTCCCCAGCACCACATATACAGAAAACGGCCAGAAGCGGTGCTGTGGCTCAAGTGGCAGAGTGCTAGCCTTGAGCGGGAAGAAGCCAGGGACAGTGCTCAGGCCCTGAGTCCAAGGCCCAGGACTGGCAAAAAAAAAAAAAAAAAAAGTGGAACTGTGGCTCAAGTGGTGGAACACGATCTGAGAGCCAAAGAAGCTCGAGGACAGTGCTCCAGTACCCAGGCCCTGAGTGTGAGCCCCCCCCCCCAAAAAAAAGTTGCTACCACCTGTATTCTGACATTCCTGTTCCTAGAAGTAAACAAGGTATGATATACTAAAAATATTCCCTATGTACCACATGGGCCTCTTACTCAGACCTGAAATAGACATACATCAGAAGCCAAACTCAAAGCAGTATACAAGAACTAAGGAAAAAACCTGTCCCTCTAAATTATAAAATAACCACTGAAAAAATAACCTGCAGCTACACAGAATCAGTTACAAAGCTTGCTCACGCATGACTTCCATGACCCGGTGACGCAGAAAGGTCCTGCTGCTCTGGAGGGCTCCAAAACGTTTCAAGTCCAATTCCCAGACATTTTCTGAGGGATAGCCATCTACCATCCATTCAGCAAGGTACCTGTTTAGATGGGGACAAAAAGCTGTTGGGCTCCAGACTGATAGAGCAATAGATACAGATCAAGTACCACGGCCAATGAAAGATTCCTGTGTTTTAACAGACAGCTGAGCAATCCTGGTCAATTTCCTTAACCTTTCTAGAATAAACAAACACAGATCCAAGTACTGTTCTCATAGAACCACTATAAGGATAGTATTTAAGGTACATAACCCGTATTAATGGAGAAATACTAGTAAAGCACATATAAATATATTCTAAATTATATAGCCAATAGTCTATTTTTCTCTGTAAAAAAGTTACCTGTGGGGCTGGGAATATGGCCTAGTGACAAGAGTGCTTGCCTCGTACACATGAAGCCCTGGGTTTGATTCCTCAGCGCCAGAAGTGGCGCTGTGGCTCAAGTGGTAGAGTGCTAGCCTTGAGCAAAAAGAAGCCAGGGACAGTGGCTCAGGCCCTGGACTGGCCAAAAAAAAAAAATTACGGTCATTTTATACTTATCTAAAATGTTTTTGGTAACTCTTAGGAGCCACTTTACAAGTCAATCAAGAAATCAAGAGAGGTGGCCTTGTAGTTTGAATTTTTTTCTTTCTTTTTTTTTTTTGCCAGTCCTGGGCTTGGACTCAGGACCTGAGCACTGTCCCTGGCTTCTTTTTTGCTCAAGGCTAGCACTCTGCCACTTGAGCCACAGCGCCACTTCTGGCCGTTTTCTATATATGTGGTGCTGGGGAATTGAACCCAGTGCCTCATGTATGGGAGGCAAGCACTCTTGCCACTAGGCCATATCCCCAGCCCCTGAATTTTTTTCATTTATGACAAAATATTGTTGACCCTTGAGCAAGAGGCTTGGACCATGCAGGTCTACATATATGTGGATTTTTTCCCCAAGATTTCAGACAGTTTGAAAAAAAACTAACAGATAAACTATGTAGCACAGAACGTTGAAAACATTAAGGAAAAAGTAATCAGATAATAGTGGTTAATACCTACAATCCTAGCTACTCAGCAGTTTGAGATCTGAAGGTTAAGATGCTAAACCAGCTTGGACAGACAAATTCAAGAGAATCGTATTGCCAATTAGCAAAATGCTGAAAGTAGAGGTGTGGCTCAAGTGCTAAAAAGTGCCAGTCATGAGTATAAAAAACCAAGAGACCTTGAGTCCAAACCCCAAGAGAAAAAGGTATACCAAGAACACATAAACTACATATAGATAATATTCTGTTGTACGTACCATTTACTGATGAATGTGCAAAACCTATTATCAAAATTTAACACAATACATAGACATGACACCATTTTATCGAGAAAAATGTAAATGCAAAGATGCTGTATTAAACCGTAAATGCTTAAAATTAACTGTAATACAAACTGCTCTAGCAACCTCCTGTGGCTATGGGGCTAAGCTCTGAAGTTCTGAGCTCCTGCCATGAGGGGGCGCTGCTCCTCCCTCCAACAGCAGTTCATGTCCTACAGTAAGAAGTGAATCTGCACTTCTCATGTTTTTTTCGCTGAGCAGCATAAATACAACACACAGACTATGTGTCATTAAGTATGCTCTCAATAATGCTGTTCATCAGTGGCTAGCTATTCACAGTCAAGTTCTGGGAAGTCTGAAGTTATACTTGGAGTTCCATCCCAAAAGTAGTAGAAAGCAGAACTCAGAGCCTATACCAAGCTCCACCTAGTAAATGTGATCAGAAGCCCTCAGCTGAGGTGAGGCAGGTAACAGAAAAATGATTCAGCATATAAAGCAGATGTTTACCAGCAGGAATAATACCATGGAAGATGTATTTGTAAGGGTCTCAGTTTCAGGATGGAGTGCTTGCTTTGCATATATAAGGTTCTAAGTTCAATTCCCAGAATGAAAAAAAAAATACAAAGTCCTTTCTTGATGTAGGACATGGATGAGATGTTGAGAGTGGCGTGGAAGGAGAAAGGTTACAAACAGCACATGCACAAGGCCCTACTTTCAAGGCAGAAGATAGACAGCAGACCATACTTGACACATGGTCGTATCATGGAATTAACATAGTTAAGAGTAGGGAACACAATTAGGGATCAGAGAACACTCCAAAGGCAGGCAAAGAGTCCCAACCTTACTACCTGTGAAGGCCTTCAGGGAAACAGTCATGTATTTCACCATCCTGGTCAAGGAGTAGAGATAAGAGGATGCTGATGGCCAGGGAGCAAGTAACAAGGCAGACTGGTAAGAAATAATGCTATAGGATTACAGACCACAATTCTGTAAGGACTCTCCTTACCAAAGACAGTTTAGAAAGGCAATGAAGAACACAAAGGAAAAGAAAACATGAGTTTACAGATTGCAATCCTAGCAACTCAGAAGGTAGAGCTCAGAGGATCATGGTTCAAGGCCAGGCCAGTTCAGGAACTCCATTTTAACCAATGGCTAGGCATAGTGCTGCAGTGTTATTCCAGCTGCAGGGGAAGCACAAGCAGAAGGATCACAGCTCAGGACACCTGGGTATAAAGCAAGATCCTACCTCAAAAACAGGTCATGGCAGTGTGACTCCTGCATAATGATCAAGGGCCCAGTTCAATCCCCATACCAGAAAATAAAAACAAAAAACCCAAGAAGATGCTCTTTTTGCTCATGACAGTAGGGGGTTTTGTTGTTGTTCATAGCTGGTGCTGTACCAGTTGAGCCACAACTCTAGTCCAGTTTCTGTTGGTTAACTGGAGATAAGAGTCTTGCAGACTTTTCTGCCCAGGCTAGCTCCTAACCATGAGCCTCTTACCTATGCCCATTCAGTAGCTAGGATTACATGCATGAGCCACCAGTGCTCAGCTCAATATACATTTTTTTTTTTTTTGCCAGTCCTGGGCCTTGGACTCTGGGCCTGAGCACTGTCCCTGGCTTCTTTTTGCTCAACGCTAGCACTCTGTGGCACTTGAGCCACAGCGCAACCTCCAGCCTTTTCTATATATGCGGTGCTGAGGAATCGAACCCAGGGCTTCATGTATATGAGGCAAGTATTCTTGCCACTAGGCCATATTCCCAGCCCCATCAATACACCTTTAAAGGCTTCTAAATTGTTTTGTGGGGGTTGGAGATCTAGTTCAGTGTGAGAGTTCTTGCCGTGCAAGTACAAGACCCTGAGTTCAGTCCTCAGCACCAAAAATACTTTTAAGAATTTAACATATTAAGAACTTAATTTTTTACGAAATGACAGTGACTTATGCCTATAATCCTAGCTACTCAGGAGACTGAGATCAAGAGGATTTTGATATAAAGCCAGACCAAGCAGAAAAGTCCACAGACTCTATCCATCTCCAGAAAAACAAAACAGAACAGGCCAGGCCAGGCCAAGCAGAAGAATCCACAAGACTCCATCCTCAGAAAAACAACAACAAAAAGAAAAATAGGCTAGAGGTAATGAAGGCTTAGTTGCTTAATTGGTAGAATACCAGCTAAACAAGCAAAGTCCGGTACTAGCAAAAAGAAAAAGGTTAATTTTTATCATCAAAATTTATAGCTTGATTTCCTCTTCCCAAAATCAGCAAATTGGGCTGGGAATATGGCCTAGTGGCAAGAGTGCTTGACTCACACATGAAGCCCTGGGCTCGATTCCCCAGCACAGCATATATAGAAAACGGCCAGAAGGGGTGCTGTGGCTCAAGTGGCAGAGTGCTAGCCTTAAGCAAAAAGAAGCCAGGGACAGTGCTCAGGCCCTGAGTCCAAGGCCCAGGACTGCCCCCCCCCTCCTCACCCCCCCCAAAAAGTCAGCAAATTAGAATAACCTTTTAATAAAGTCTTAATAAAAAATTATAGAAAAAATTATGGCCAGTACTGGTGGCTCAGACCTATAATCCTATCTACTCAGGAAATTGAAATCTTGAGAACCAAAGCCAACCCAGGCAAGAAAGTCCATGGACTCTTCATTAGCCACCAAAAAGCCAGAAGAAGAGCTGTGGCTCCAGTGAAAATGCTAAGGCCAAATTGGAGTCCCAGTACTATCAAACACATCCCCGGGTTCCGTCCGCCACCATTTTGGCGCACATGCGGTCCAAGGCGGGAGGTGGGGCTGGTTAGAGCCACCCTTCCCGGAAGAGGGTAGGAGTGGCTAACAGCCATGCGGCCCCAGGGCGGGAAAAGATGCCAGGCTCTCGGGACCGCTCCTTAAAGCTATAGCCAGAGCCCAACAAAAATGCTAAGGCCAAATTGGAGCCCCAGTACTATCATACACGTCATATTACACACATTCATACACACACACAAATAATGGACAGTTGTTCAACAGCACAGGAGAGGTGGCAACCTAACTCTAAGTTGGTCAAGGGTCAACTGTACAAATAAAAATGACTTTTTACATGTGTGCTTCTGTAGCAATATGTACACTGAACTGTTATATAACCAACATCATTATCCAGCTCCAGAACTCATCATCTAGAAATTTGTATCTGTTCAACCGTAACAACTTCCACACCCCACCCTCAACCCATACAACCATTACTTTGTGTTGCTTTTCTTAGTACAGGTCCTGGGGCTTGAACTCAGGGCCTGGGTATTTCCCTGTGCTTTTTTGCTCAAGGCTAGCATTCTACCACTTGAAACAGTGTGTGTGTGTGTATTGGTGTCTCAGACTTTTTTTTGTGTGTGTGTGTGTGTGTGTGTGTGTGTGTGTGTGTGTGTGTGTATTGGTGTCTCAGACTTTTCTGCCCAGGCTGGCTTCAAACTATGATCTTCATATCTCAGCCACTTGAGTAGCTAGGATTACAGCTGTGAGCCATCAAGCACCCGCCTATGTTTCCTTTTATCTTTTTTTTTTTTAACATCTGGTGCTCTACCACTGAGATATACCTCCAGTTCCATGTGCCTATTTTAGAAATTCACATAAGCAGAATCATAGAGCATTTGTGTCCTTTTGTGACTGATCCATTTGGGGGGCTGATCAATTTTTTATTTATTTATTTATTTATCTTGCCAGTCCTGGGGCTTGAACTCAGGGCCTGAGCACTGTCCCTGGCTTTTTTTTTTTTTTTTTGCTCAAGGCTAGCACTCTGCCACTTGAGCCACAGCGCCACTTCTGGCCATTTTCTATATATGTGGTGCTGGGGAATTGAATCCAGGGCTTCATGTATCGGAGGCAAGCACTCTACCATTAGGCCATATTCCCAGCCCCGGGGGCTGATCAATTTTTATTCCTAATTTTAACTAAAAATATTAGCTAACTTACCACCTAACGTTACTCATCATACTTGACTGCTTACTTCTAAACAAATATCTACTCAAAGTACCAACATTTATTCAACTGAAAATGTGCAAAAGAGTACCTCCATAGGTCTGTAAACTACCTCCACACACCAGGAATTCTCAAAGTGTTTTATACAATGATATTTCTGCTATTTAGATTATTCAAAGAAATTACTCAGAAAGGGACAATTCTCAAGTCACTTGTATCTTAGTATTAACACCCAGTTAATGATACACATATCCCAATATGCTGTTAAAGGTATTAACAGCAAACAATCTGAGAGGGAAAGAAGCCTGGCAAGCTGCCGCATCCACAGCTGACTGTGACAGAAAAACTTACTTTCCAGCTCCTCCACCAAACGACAGGCCAGCAGAGTTCATCCCTGCCAGGACAAAGTAGCCCTGTACCACAGGAGACTCGCCCATGATGCACCTCATGTCTGGTGTGAAGGTCTCAGGACAGTTCACCAACTTCATGATCTCCAGAGTCTCCAATTCTGGCATCCTACGCAGGAGGGAACTCAACAGGGGCTCTGAGCAATCAAAACAAACCCAAACAGAGTCCTCACCTTTGGGAAATAAAAACACCTTCCGAGCCTTTATACTTTAGTCCCTTTCCTTTCAGAAAGGAAAAAGTTTTCTGAAGGCCAACTGGGCCATTTATCACAAGTAGATAGCCTTTTCAGTACACATCTGCAAAATGCTTGGCATAAAAGAGAAAAAAACAAACCATATTCTAGGGACAAGAGCTACAGAGTAACAACATATACACATGGCCTCAGACAGTAATCTGGAAGGGATCAACAAGGGCGGAAAAGCTCTGAAATGGCACTTCATTTCCATGAAAGGCAATGTGTTCTAAATTGGCATAGGTGCAAAAGACAGATCCTCACATTGTGTTATGGAAAACCTTCTGGCCACAATCCTGTGGGACAGTGCTAACATGAAAACAGTCCGGAGCTGAGTGATAGGAGTGGGCATTCCCCCTACTGCTCTAGCTGTTTTGAAATTTCCCATTAGAAATCCTTGTTTAAAAACTCGTCTGTGGGGCTGGGAATATGGCCTAGTGGCAAGAGTGCTTGCCTCGTATACATGAGGCCCTGGGTTCAATTCCCCAGCACCACATACATAGAAAATGGCCAGAAGTGGCACTGTGGCTCAAGTGGTAGAGTGCTAGCCTTGAGCAAAAAGAAGCCAGGGACAGTGCTCAGGCCCTGAGTCCAAGGCCCAGAACTGGCAAATAAATAAATAAATAAAACTCGTCTGTAGTCAGCACTCGAGGCTGAGATAGGAGAACTGTGAGTTCAAGATCAACTTAAGGGCTGTGCAGGGACACCCCGTCTCAGCAAGTCCATCAGAATGGGAGAAAGATTCTCTAGCTATCCTTTCATATCCTTTAAATTTGGAGCCATGAGACTACATTATTCAGTAAATAAAAAATTACTTCAAATTTTAATAAATGACATTAACAAAAACAGTTCTGCTTTCTAAAAATCTAAATTTCAAATGAAGTCTTACCAAAAAAAAAAAGTACTTCTAACCTAAAATTTTAGCAGTGGTTTAGAGTGAATAATAAACTATTATCTGTTAAGACTGTAGTCTCCTCAATGTGCTAACCAATAATATTATATCCCTAGACCAGAAAAATTCTGCAGACTGACTGACCTTTGTAACCGTTATTGTACTTCATAGAGTTGTTAGATTAAATAAGGAACTATTCTGAAAATTTGGAAAAACATAAGATCTGAGACATACAGAGGGCATTATTTACAATGATTTACTTCACATACCAAAGTGATCCCAGTCTTCCTGCAGGTTCTGAATTTCCAGTTGATTCTTGCCCTCGGTGAAAATAGGTTTCGGATTCTTCTCAAAACCCCCAGACAAGATGCCACCCTGCCAGTTCCGAATATAAATTCTTCCATCAGCATCTACAATAGCTAAAGAAGAGAAATGACAAGGGAGTAGGAAATAGAAGAGAAAAACGAGTTCAGAAGCAAGCCAGCTTCCTGAGTAGAAAAAGAATCAAAAGCTCCATTAATGGCTTTACTAATGGAATGACATCCAATTAGCAGAGATATCAGTTAATTTTAAAATATCACTGGAGATCATAGGGGAGAAAGCTTCCATTCCGATTTTCATGAGAGATAGTTTCTTTCTTTTTTTTTTTTTTTGGCTAATCCTGGGCCTTGGGCTCAGGGCCTGAGCACCATCCCTGGCTTCTTCCCACTCAAGGCTAGCGCTCTGCCACCTGAGCCACAGCGCCCCTTCTGGCCGTTTTCCATATATGTGGTGCTGGGGAATCGAACCGAGAGCCTCATGTGTAGGAAGCAAGCACTCTTGCCACTAGGTCATATTCCCAACCCAAGAGATAGTTTCTTTAATTATCCCAATCCTTATCAGGAAGCTTTTGCTTCAAAACTGAACTATATGACAGTGACTGTGCCAAGCCATAATAAAACAGTAAGAGGAACTGCAGAGTCATTCCAGGTATTAAGACCTTTGAAATACCTTTTACAGTACCTCAACAGCTAAACCATTCAAGTTTATGGTTTATCCATGACATTTCTACAACTGATTGCAAGGTTTTTTGTTTGTTTTGTTTGTTGCCAGTCCTGAGGCTTGAACTCAGGGCCTGGGTACTATTGCTGAGCATCTTTTTGCTCAAGGCTAGCACTCTACCCCTTGAGCCACCGTGTCAATTCCGGCTTTTCTGTTTATGTGGTACTGAGGAATTGAACCCAGGGTTTCATGCATGTCAGCCAAGCACTCTTACCAATTAAGCCACATTCCCAGCCCCTTCATTTAAGTTAAAAATTCAAAAATTAACATTTCAAATATTCCCAATGATCTGTATCTGGGACAAAAGATAGCTTGTTAAAAAGATTCTTTGTACATTTTGGCCATCATTTTCCTAAACAGCTATCAAAAAAGTTAGAATTGGTTCCATCTCCCAGAAATATGCTCCAGAAAAACTTTCAGGCACAACTTATACAGGATATTAGACAGGATATTAGAGGACAGGATACCAGCAAAGAAATAAAACTGAAAAGAAGTACAAATCCTCACTTGGTGTGTTGCTCTGTAGCGGGGTCTCCAAGGGGCGAGTCAGAAGGTAGAAGTGTTCACAGGCATGTAACGGGATACTAACCGGCTCCTCGTTGGACAGACCTAGCTCGTATGCCCACTAAAAATGGACAATTTGTGGGTAGGAAAAGGAACAGAAACACAAATGAGCAAATTCAGCCCCTTGAAGAGTTTATTATTTGTATGTTTATGCTGGTCCTGGGGCTTGAATTCAGGGACTGGGTGCTGTCCCTGAGCTTTTTTGCTCAAAGCTAGCACTAGCACCCATCCATTTGAGCCATAACTCCACTTCTGGTTTTTTGGTGTAAGGTTCAGATTTTCTGCCCAGGCTGGCTCTAAACTATGATCCTCAAACCTCAGCCTCCTGGGTAACTAGTATTACTCGTAATTAGTATAAGCCACCAATACTAGACTTAGAAGAGATTAATTTTAAATGGCTTTTGTGTGATCCTGCTACTGGGTGTGACAAGCCAAGATTGGGTTCAAGTACTTGGATTTTATTGAGTTCAAGTACTTGGATGGGAAGAACACTTTTTATGATCTTTTAACTTATTTATTTTTTGGTAATACTGGAGTTTGAATGTGAGGGTTTAATGCTTGCTAGGCAGGCAATCTACCACTTAAGCCATGCTCTAGTCCTAACACTATGCCTTTTTTTTTTTTTTTTTTTTTTGCCGGTCCTGGACTTGACCTCAGAATGGAAAGCAAATGACCAATCTGCCTGAGAAGGAGAAGCAGCTAGTGTCTGGAAACTGAAACCACAGTCAAGAACAATAAAATAGGGTTTTTGGTTTGTTTTTCGGTTGTGGGGCTTGAACTCAGGGCCTAGAAACCGTACCTGAGCTCTCTTGCTCAAGGCAAGCACTCTACCACTTTGAGCCACAGCACCACTTCCAGTTTTCAGAGTGGTTAATTGGAGATAAAAGTCTCACAGGGACTTTTCTGCCAGGGCTGGCTTCAAACCACAATCCTCAGATCTCAGCCTCCTGAGTAGCTAGGATTAAAGATGTAAACCACTGGCACCTGGCACTCATGTTTTACTTGCTAGGTTGTAGAATGAAATACAATACCAGAAAAAGATTCCAGGATTCATGTCAATGCTAACTGTTGACTTTCTGACTAGGAGGGCATCAACTTGCCCAGCATGAAGGGGAAAAAAAGTCACAGATGCTTCTATGTAAGGTGAAGTGCCAGACTTTGAAGTCAGGCCCCACTTTACCACACAAACCCCACTTTACCACGTGAACCTAAAAATAAGCAGGCCCTGTGAGCAAACCCAGGACAAGCTTATTAGGGCCCAGCCGGTCGAGAACTCTAATGACTGGGAATGCTTAACTCTAACCACCCCTAGAATACCTCGAGCCCTGAGCCAATCAGATTTGTACCCATAAACTTGCTTGCTTAAACACCTGATTGCTGTAACTTTGTCTTTTGCCTTTATAAGCTCTGTATAATCGCAGCTCGAGGCTGCCTCCTAACCTCCGCTGTGTCGGTGGGTAGGACAAGGCCCAGGCCGCGGCCCCACTTGAATAAAGTCTTGACTTGCTATTGCATTTCGGAATGTCTGAGTCTCGGTGGTCTTCTTGGTGGTGGTCTTGCGACTTGGCACAACATTTGGGGGCTCGTCTGGGATGGCCCCAGAGACCCCCCAAGACCCCAGACTCCGAAGGTAAGAAAACAGCACTGTTCATTCTGTGTGTCTGTGTGATTTGTAGTTTTGTTTTCTGTTTTGGCCGGCCGCCTGAATCTAAACCTGTAGGTAGTGAAGGACCAGCCAGAGTGGACGCGCTTGTATGAGCAGTTCTGGAGCCTCCACAGGGGGCTCAGGCTTCCCACTACCTCCCTGAACCTGAAGGACTGGACTGGGAGGCCCTTCTAACGGGTGCCCGTCCAGTCCACTCTATATTCGGGGTTGTCTGGTCCGCTCCTACACAGGAACGGGAGAGAGAGCGCCTCAAGACTGTGTGGTCTGCCCCCTCACAGGGGCAGGAGAGACACAGTGAAACTGTGTGGTCTGCCCCTCACAGGGGCAGGAGAGACACAGTGAAACTGTGTGGTCTGCCCCTCACAGGGGCAGGAGAGACACAGTCAAACCTGTAAGCCGCGGCTCCCTAAGTCTTTAAGTGTTGTCTGGTCTTTGTGCCTGTGATTATTTTTGTGTGTTTCTTTCTTGCGCTGTGCCTGATTGACAAACAGAAGATGGGGAACGTTCCTTCCACTCCCCTGGACTTGACTTTAGCTCACTGAAAGATGTACAGGTGACAGCTCATAATCAGAGTGTGAGTGTCCGCAAGAACAACTCTGGGGGACCCCCACCCAGCCTTCTTAAGCAGAAAATTATTTGGGGTGCTAAAATGTTTTACTAAGACTAAATGTTTTACTAAAACTATCAAGCCCTGGAAAATGAGGCTGGAGAATGCTAAAATCATCTGTTTAAAGTTTTTGCCTTAAAATGTATGGCCGATGCTTATTCTGCGCACTTTAAGATCTTTTGAATATGTATGTGTGTGTGCATGTGTGAGTGTGAACATGTTCAAGACTGCAGTATGATGCAAAACTAAGTTTAAGTTTAAATTCAAATGGTCATCAAGTTGGGGCATTACCAAATGCTTTAAAAGATTATTGCATTGTTTTAAGAACAAACTAGAGTTAAAAAAATGATTTCTCAGGGTTCTTTAATTAGCAGTAAAAAAAAAAATCAGAGCTAAGTGTCAAAAATTTGGATTTAAAAGGATATATATTAAACTGATGGGGATAGAAGTAAACTCTCATTAACTTATGTATGTAGGAAGAAAATGGGCCAATATTTCTCACTAATATATTGGAAAGCTGAATGGATAAGTATTTCTAATTGTAATTCTTTTTTTTTTTTTTTTCTTTTTGGCCAGTCCTGGGGCTTGGACTCAGGGCCTGAGCACTGTCCCTGGCTTCTTTTTGCTCAAGGCTAGCACTCTGCCACTTGAGCCACAGCGCCACTTCTGGCCGTTTTCTGTATATGTGGTGCTGGGGAATTGAACCCAGGGCCTTATGTATGGGAGGCAAGCACTCTTGCCACTAGGCCATATCCCCAGCCCCCTAATTGTAATTCTTGTATTAAGGAAAAATTCAAAGGTCTTCATGCCAAGCACTAACTGGGACTGAAGAAAAAAAAAAAAGAGGCTCTTTTGAAACAAGCCGCCCATAGGCAAAGGGCGGCACCTGGTTTCAGAATGCCTGTGAGCTTCAGTTTTTCTGATGCAGATAAAAACTAAAGTGTTGTGTTAGTGTTAAAAAGGCTTTGGAAATCAAGAATACATTTCTAGATAAGAAATTTGGAAGTAAAATTGTCCTAAATAATTATTGCAAAGTGAGAAAAGGAGAATTAATGGCTACCAAAATGTTTAATTGCCATTCCAGCTTCTTTGTAGGTTTTTTGTAAGAGTTTCCAGCAGGCCCACAGAGAAGCACAGGTGATTCCTACAAATTTGTCAAGATCTAATACTGGCCCTTAATAAGTTCCAGGTAAGAGAGCATGCTTAAAAACTACTTCTGTGTGGACCACCTTGTTGCTTCTAATTGGAATAAAGTGGCCTCTTCTAAGACTCACTGATCTGAAATCTGCGGTTCAAAGCCAGCCCGGGCAGAGAAAGGTCCCTGTGAGAGACTTGTCTCTAAGCAGCCAGCAGAGTTCTGGGAACGGAGTTGTGTGGAGCTCAAAGTGGTAGGGTGCTAGTCTTGAGCTGGAGAGCTGGGGGACAGCGCTCATGCCCTGAGTCCAAGTCCAGTGGAAAGTCACTCCTCCTGGGACAAAAGTGATGGAGCATCCAGAGGCAGTAAGCTGCTGCTTGGATGGCAGAAATGGTGTCAGATTCTAGAGTCACTCCTGTTTGGCCTTTCAAAAGTTAATCAAAGCCGGGAAGTCCTAGTTCATAAGAATAGTTCATAAGCATGCCTTTCCAATGCCCATGTCTGTCTACTGGGCAGGAACTTGCCAGTCATCTGTGATAGTGGTTAGTAAGGGTAAGTTTGTCAAATGCGAGGATAGATTAAAATCTCAACCCCCCGCATTTACTCAAAGCTCTGACTGGCAGTGAGAATTTTAAGCTGATACATCTGTTTAGGAAAGAAAGCTTGTAGACCTGAGATTGTGTCCTTACTGAGATCTGTTAAAGGCCTGCAAAGGTAACTTTTTAGGTCATCAGAGATCAGTTCCCCAGCCAGTCAGGAAAAAGCTTTTACAAACTAGAATGTTAAAAGGCTACATTGAGGTAGCCCAAAAAGAAGTTTGTATAGTTGAAAGTTAAAATGTTGAATGTAATTTCCAGTTTGGAGTAAAGCTCCTAATGGATATCTGATCCTGCAGCCCCTTGGTAAAATAAGGTTATAGGTTCCTGGCTAGGTAAGGTCAACGCCCGAGTCAGCCTGAAGAAGTTATAGAAGATGGATGATCTTCGCCCATCAGCCTCCCCTTTTAGGACCAAGGGACCAGGGTTGTTTTTGGAAAGAAGAGGCATGGAAAACAGAGGTAGCAGTATACAGAGACTGCACTTGTGAGAAATGGTTACAGGCCAAGCCGCCTATGTTGGCTTTAAAGAAAAAACAAAAATCCTAGCCTTATTGGAAATATCTGATTTAAACTTATTGCCCTGGCAAAATGACCCAAGGGCCATTGATTGCTTGAAGCTGTCTTGAATTTCAGTAATGTGCCAGCCTGCAAAAGCTAGTGTGCTTAAGAAGGAATCAGGAAAATACTAGGAAATTTGACTAAAGTTAGGCTTTAGGTTAACTTAGGTTAAGCTTCTCTAACCAGTCTATGGAGAAAGTTGCAGGTAACCCAGAAGGTGTGACATTCTACTGAAACCACTGGGAGCCACTGCTGCCTGACACCACGGCCCCTGCCCATTGCATTTGAGTGAGGATCAGGAGAGAGTCAACAGTCATCTGGAAGAATCTACATCTTCAGATGAGACTCTTATCACATGCAGCTGATTTCTGCTGGAAAGTGTTTTGGATCTGCTAAAACTTATTGTAAGAAATTTTCAAGCAGACTGGACTGCTGCTAAATTCAAAGCATGTATGACAGGCTGGAGAGTCACTTCAAGGCAATGCCTGGGGTGGAGGTATGTCCAAGAGTATTAAAATGTGTCCAGATGGATTAGGGTGTGACCTCAGAAGAGAGGGAGGTAACTGCCATCAGGTGTGCCGGGTACCAAGGTAACTGGACAGAGATTTAAACTAGCTGGGGGCATCTTCATGGAGCCCTCCTGGGGGTGGATCTTGCAGATGCCACTGGCCAACCTTAGGCACTTGAAGGAACTGGAAACTGGAGAAATCTACTCTAGAATAGTTGGCTCATGATATAGAATATAGATAGAGAATATAGGTAGAGAATAGATATAGAATATAAAATATAGATATAGAATAGTTGGCTTATGATAGTTGACTCTGGTCTGGCTTCTTAGAAGCAGCCTGTGCGTGGAGTCACAGTAAATTGCCTTGATGTAGTTGAGATAAACTGGAAAATGTAGACAGTTTAAAACTCTAGCAGCAAAGAAGCCCCAGGAAATGTAAAGAGGAAGGTTAGTATAGAAAGCCTTGGAGAAAGGGATAGAGAAAGGGTTTCCTCTGGATAAGAAAGGGATTAAAGGGGCTGGGGATATGGCCTAGTGGCAAGAGCGCTTGCCTCGTATACTTGAAGCCCTGGGTTCGATTCCCCAGCACCACATATGCAGAAAATGGCCAGAAGTGGCGCTGTGACTCAAGTGGCAGAGTGCTAGCCTTGAGCAAAAAGAAGCCAGGGACAGTGCTCAGGCCCTGAGTCCAAGGCCCAGGACTGGCAAAAAAAGAAAAAAAAAGGGATTAAAAAAGTAAATTGTCACAGAATGTTCCAGTAAGTCACTGATGGTGTGAGGAAGTAAAAGATGGTGTGAGTGGGGATATGTTAAATTTTATAAGACAGATTATAAAACTATATAAGGAAAGACTTTATAGAGAAAATAAAAATGTTTCCTTTAGATTAAAAGGCTTTGGCATGCTAAAAGTGAGAAAGACAATCCCTAAAGTGAGTATGTAACAAATGGTAAAGTTGGTATGTAATCAAATTGGCTATAATATAAATAGGGTCAGAATTGGGGCTTCGGTGTAAAACTGTTTTTATCTGTCGCATTTGTTATGAGTTTTTATGGTATTGCGGGCACAATACCAATCTATCCCTACCGATTCTCAGTCAGAATCAGACTAAGTAAGGAGAACCACGATTGGTTCTCGAGTTACCTATCAGAAGGGGGGAAATGAAGTGCCAGACTTTGAAGTCAGGCCCCACTTTACCACGCAAACCCCACTTTACCACGTGAACCTAAAAATAAGCAAGCCCTGTGAGCAAACCCAGGACAAGCTTATTAGGGCCCAGCCAGTCGAGAACTCTAATGACTGGGAATGCTTAACTCTAACCACCCCTAGAATACCTCGAGCCCTGAGCCAATCAGATTTGTACCCGTAATCTTGCTTGCTTAAACACCTGATTGCTGTAACTTTGTCTTTTGCCTTTATAAGCTCTGTATAATCGCAGCTCGAGGCTGCCTCCTAACCTCCGCTGTGTCGGTGGGTAGGACAAGGCCCGCAGCCCCGCTTGAATAAAGTCTTGCCTTGCTATTGCATTTCGGAATGTCTGAGTCTCGGTGGTCTTCTTGGTGGTGGTCTTGCAACTTGGCACAACAAAGGCATAAATATAGGTTTCTAATTTAGAACATAAGAATTCTGAATTTCTACGAGGCATTGGTAGCTCATGCCTGTAATCCTAACTACTCAGCCCAGGCAGGAAAGCCCAGGCAGGACTTTTATCTCCACTAAACAACTCCGAAAAAGCTGGAAGTGGTGCTGTGACTCAAGTGGTAGAGCGCTAGCCTTGAGCACAGAGGCGCAGGGATAGAGCCCAGGCCCTGAATTCAAGTTCTAGGACTGGCAAAAAAAAACCCAAAAACCTGAATTTCCTGGTCCAAACTAAAAGTAAATAGTACCTACTGTCCTTTTTAGTCAGTCACATATTAATCTTGTACCTCTACACCAATTTTTTTTAAAAAAACCTGAATAACAACAAGAACACAGCTCTGAAATCCAAATAAAACCCAGCATTTCTGTTAACCTACCTGACCAGCACAGTTGACAAAATACTGGCATTCAATCTGTCCTTTATCTGTCTCCACACCAGTAACTTGACCTTTTTTGACCATAACATGAAGAATAGTTGTCCGGTCATAAATCTGAACACCTGTGCCAAGGTAAATTATAAACGAATGAATACATCTTCTGATATTCCAGAATTAAGGTTTCTGCAGAAGATTCTCCACCACTAAATATAGTAACTGGAGCCTATAATCCTAGCTAATCCAGAGATAAGACAAAGAAGATGGGGGGCTGGGGCTTTAGCTCAGCGGAACAGGGCCTGCCTGGAGAGTGTAAGGCCTGGAGTTCGATCCTCAGCTCTGGAGAAAAAAAAAAAAAAAAAAGCTATAAAAGACAAAGAGGGGCTGGGAAAAGAGTGCTTGCCTCATATACATGAAGTCCTCGGTTTTATTCCCCAGCACTACATATGTAGAAAACAGCCAGAAGTGGCGCTGTGGCTCAAGTGGCAGAGTGCTAGCCTTGAGCAAAAAGAAGCCAAGGACAGTGCTTAGGCCCTGAGTCCAAGACACAGGACTGGCAAAAAAGACAAAGAAGATCATAGCTAAATGCCATCCAGACAAAAAAAAAGTTCATGAAACTCCATCTCAACAAGAAGCTGGGTGCAGTGGCACACACCTGTCACCTGAGCTAAGGTAGAAAGTCTAAAACAGGAGGGACTGTCATCCAGCTGAAGGCCTAGGCAAAAAATGAGAGCTCATCTCAAGCTACCAATGCAAAACAGAGCTGGATGTATGCTTAATGGGTAGGCACCTGCCCAACAAGTTCAAGGCCCTGAATTCAAACTCCAATACTACAAACAACCCTAAAATCCACATGCTGAGACTGTTACTGGGTCTTGTCCAATACTGAAAATAGCAAGCCAATTTAAAAACAGACTTTACTGCATAATCACTAAGTGCTGGCAGTCAAATATGGGGCAGGAACAGAATTCAAATTTCACTGTGCCCACATCATGAATCATATTATCCACAGTACTTAACACTCTGGGCACTAATAACACGTTCCTGGGGCTGGGGATATGGCCTAGTGGCAAGAGTGCTTGCCTCGTATACATGAAGCCCTGGGTTCGATTCCCCAGCACCACATATACAGAAAACGGCCAGAAGTGGCGCTGTGGCTCAAGTGGTGGAGTGCTAGCCTTGAGCAAAAAGAAGCCAAGGACAGTGCTCAGGCCCTGAGTTCAAGCCCAGGACTGGCAAAAACAAACAAACAAACACGTTCCTGTCATTCATTCTGATTCTGGCTCATGACTTAAAACTATTTAAACACAATTTGAGGATTAAGTCCTCAAGGTGTGTTCTAACTTGGGAGCTTCTCAGGTGGGGGGAGGGGATTTCCTTAAGACTAAAGTATATCAGCACTAAAAGTAGTTGTTTGTAACTTTGACAAACATAGCCTCAAGGAAAAAATACTTAAGATACTATATTTTAAATTTGGGTACTGCTAGGCACCAGTGGCTCATGCATGTAATACTAGCTACCTATCAGGAGGGCTGAGATCTGAGGATCACAGTTCAGGCAAAAAAGTGCATGAGACCAAGTAGCCACCTAGAAGCCATAAATACAAGTGTGGCTGAAGTAGTAGGGCCCTAGCCTTGAACAAAAGAACTGAGGAACAGCACCCAAGCCCCAAGTTCAAGGACCAGTGCACGCACACACACACACACACACACACAGTTGAATACCCCATACTCCACTGAGGAAACTTGCCACAAACTTCAGTTGGTGCTGTTGTCTACCATTACTTAGATAAGCTCTTCCTCCCAAACCCATGTTAAGGAAAACAAAGCTCACCATTCTGGGAAGCAGCACTTGCCAGGGCAAGAGCCACATCAGCAGAGGAAACCACTGCATCCTCAGGAACGTGCATGGCCCCCACCAGGTCGTGCACATTGAGGAGGGGGTGAAGTTCAGCCACTTTCTTGGGAGAGATGATCTCAGAAGGGATGCCTATAACACTGCCACAGAACACAAGGGAACAATGATATTCACATGCACAGAGGTCAGGTTAGTAAGTCAGGATGGGTTTCTAGCCTCTTACATACTTCAGCCTTGAGTTGATACGCTTCAAAGAGATTAGCCGGTCCTGTGTTTGGGCCAGAGAGATTGAGCCTGTCCTTATGTAACCTGTAAGAAATAGCAGCCAAATTAAATGGTCTAATGAGATCCATTAGATTACAGGTTAGCCTTGTCAAGAATCCTACCACTCAATATCCTTAAGTAAATTAGCTTTCTCTGAACTTCTAGTGAAAATTTAAAGTATACCAGAAGCACAAATATTCTCGGCTATTTTTTTTTTTGCCAGTCCTAGGGCTTGGACTCAGGGTCTGAGCACTGTCCCTGGCTTCTTTTTGCCACTTGAGCCACAGCACCATTTCTGGTCATTTTCTATACATGTGGTGCTGGGGAATTGAACCCAGGGCTTCATGTAAATGAGGCAAGAACTCTTTGCCACTAGGCCATATTCCCTGACTGTTGGCTCACTCTTGTGGTGTTTTTTTTGTTTTGTTAGTTTTTTTTCCAGTCCTGGGGCTTGGACTGAGAGCCTGAGTACTGTCCGGGGCTTCTTTTTGCTCAAAGCTAGCACTCTGCCACTTGAGCCACAGTGCTACTTCTGGCCCTTTCTGTATATGTGGTGCTGGGGAACCGAACCCAGGGCTTCATGTATACGAGGCAAGCACTTTACCACGTGGCCATATTCCCAGCCCTTAGCTCACTCTTTTAAGATTCTAGGATATATAAAAATTTTGTTTTGTTTTGTTTTTGTTGCCAGTCCTGGGGCACTGTCCCTGGCTTCTTTTTGCTCAAGGCTAGTACTCTACCTCCAGCCATAGCTCCACTTTCGGCTTTTTCCTATATATGTGGTGCTGAGGAATCAAACCCAGGGCTTCATGTATACGAGGCGAGCACTTTACCACGAGGCCATATTCCTAGCCCCAGGATATATAAAAATCTTAAGTGAAAAATATTATGACTGAAAAATGACTAAGAGTCTCACAGAGCTGGGTGCCAGTGGCTCACACCTCTAATCCTACCTACTCAGGAGGCTGAGATCTGAGAATCATAGTTCAAAGCCAGACACAGCAGGAAAAGTCTATGAGACTCCTATCTCCAATTAACCACCAAAAAAAACGGAAGTGGACCTGTGGCTCCAAGTGGTAGCAGGCTAACCTTGAGTACTTCAAAGCTCAGGGACAGCTCCCAGGCTCTGAGTTCAAACTCCATGACAAAAAAAAACAAAGCCTCAGACTTTCCTGCCTGAGCTGGCTTTGAACTGTGATCTTCATATCACAGCCTCCTGAGTAGGTAGGGTTAGAAGTGTGAGCTGCCAGTGCTCAGCTAAAACTGAAATCTTAATTGCAAGATCTCCAGAAAAACCTGGTATAGAACTAGATACAATAAGCACTAAGGAAAAAAAAAATAAGCACTAAGAGTGTGGGGACAGGTAAACCAGTAAAGGGCAGATTACCTGCTTACCTGTTTGGATCCCTGTTTCTTGCTCTAACTGATGGTAGAGTTTGTTTGAATAGTCTGCCATCTTCTGCTCGATAGTCAAGTGTCTGGCAGTGCTCACAATTCCAGCACAGAACCTAGTAGAACCTGCAGCCAACCTACAGGATAGATATAAAATACTATGGTTCCAGTATTGCTTTTAGTATCAAAAGAGGGAAACAGCTGAGCCTATAATCTTAGCTACTTGGGAAGTGGAGATAGGGACTAGAGGGGGATCACAGCTAAAGGCCAGTTAGGCAAAAAGTACAAGAAACTGGGCTGGGAATGTGGCTTAGCAGTACAGTGCTTGCCTAGCATGCATGAAGCCCTGAGTTTGATTCCTCAGCACCACATAAACAGAAAAAGCCAGAAGTGGCGCTGTGGCTCACAAGGTAGAGTGCTAGCCTTGAGCAAAAGAAGCCAGGGACAGTGCTCAGGCACCGAGTCCAACCCCAGGACTGGCAAAAAAAAGAAAAACTAAAAGAAAAAAAAAATTTCAAGAAACTCCATCTTGCCAGGTGCCAGTGGCTTTACTGTACTAATGAAAATGGCATAGGTCTTCCTCATTCCCTCTTTTCTGTAATAATGTCCTACCAACAGCTAATCTAAATATTGCTCAGTAACATGATAATCAAGGTAAAATCGCCTGCACTTTGTTTTATAATGACTAACAGCACTTCTGTCTTCTGGTCTTTAGAGGGCAGATCATTCTTAGAAGGATGCATGTCTGTGTTCACAGAACATCTTTTCTCACTCTCATTTGTGGTAGACCTAACTCCTAAAGCTGTGAGCTGAATGAAGGTGGCTACTTTCTGCTCATCTGTTGTTGTTTTTTTAACTTTGTTTTAGATTTCCAGAAAAACTGTGAAGACAGAGTTCCAATGCACCTTTGACTCCTTCGCTTGTTACTAACATCTTCACTAAAAATGTTGCACTTAACCAATATTCATACATCAGTATTAACTGTTTTCTCATTTTCCTCTTTGCTGTGACAATCTCTCAGACTTTCCTTGATTTTGGTGAACACCTGGGATTGTTTTTTGTTTTGGCTAGTCCTGGCTTTTGAACTCTGGGCCTAGGTGCTGTCCTGAGCACTCTACCATTTGATCCACAACTCCACTTCTGGCTTTCTGGCAGCTAACTGGAGAGAAGAGTGTCACAAACATTCCTGTATAGGCTGGTTTTAAACTACAATCAGATCTCAGCCTCTTAAGAAGCTAAGATTACAGGTATGAGCCACTGATGCCTCACATTTTTTGGAGTTTTTTTGACCTGACAGTTTTGGTTTTTTGGTAACATTTTAGACTTTGACAAGGTTTTGTGTTTATGAAATAATGTGGACTGTATTTAAGCCAATAACTACCCATCTAGTCTAGTTTAAGCCTTACCTGCCCTGCTCCAAAAGGATAATATCCTTCCATCCCATCTTGGAGAGGTGATAGGCCACAGATGTACCCATGATTCCACCCCCACAGATGACCACCTGGGCCTGGGCAGGCAGGGTAACAGACTGTTCCTTGGCAGCTGTCATGTTGCTCCTTGCTGAGGGCCAATTGTGCCATCCTGGGCTGGTTCTTTGTCTTCGAACGATAGACAGCAACCAGAAAAGCATCACGTCTGTCACCAACCAGAAGATGTGCTCTCATTCAGCTAAGGAAATCTTAACAAGTCAAAGAAAAACATATTTCATTTCAAGAATTCAAACTAGACAGAAAAACAAACATATTTCATTCCCCTTAACTCAGCAGAACTAATGAGAAAAAGACTTCATAAATTATGCTAGGCAGTAATGGCTCATGCCTATACCAGCTATTCAGGAGGCTGAGTGTTGAGGATCACAGTTTAAAGCCAGCATGGGCAGGAAAAAAAAAATTAAATCCAGAAATAGAGCTGTGGCTCAAGTGGTAGAGGGCTAGCCTGGAGCAAAAAAAGCTCTGAGAGTCAGGCACTGGTGGCTCACACTTGTAATCCGAGCCATGAGGCTGAGATCTGAGGACTGTAGTTCAAAGCCACTCCAGGCAGGAAAGTCCATGAGACACGGACCTCACCCCCAGTCCTGGGGCTTGAACTCAGGGCCTGAGCACGTCCCTGGCTTTTTTTTTTTTTTCTCAAGGCTAGCACTCTGCCACTTGAGCCACAGCTCCACTTCTGGCTTTTTCTATATATGTGGTGTTGGGGAATCGAACCCAGGACTTCAGGTATACGAGGCAAGCACTCTTGCCATTAGGCCATATTCCCAGCCCCTCTGGTTTTGTTTTGCCAGTCCTAGGGCTTGAACTCAGGCCTGGGCGCTGACCCTGAGTCTCGCTGTGCTCAAGGCTAGCACTCTTTCACTTGAACCACAACACCACTTCTAGCCTTCGCTGTGTATGTAGTACTGAGGAATCAAACCCAGGGTTTCATGCACACTAGGCAAGCACTCTACCACTAAAACACATTCCCAGCCAGCAATCCACTTTTTTTCATCTCTGGCCTTACTGCTCTGTCTTCTCATACTATGATCAAGCCCAACTAAACTTCTAATAATATGTCAAGCTTAACTTCCTTCATGCCCAGGTCCTGTGCACCCTGTTCCTCTATCTGGCACTGTTTCTGCCATACCTTCCTCAAACAAAGATAAATGCCTCAAGTCACAAAGTATCTAACATCAGATGGACCAGTCCTTGATTAAGCACCTCTTCTATGTCCTGTAACACCCTGCACTTGCCCAACAAAAACTTCCCACACTGCTAAAGTATTTGTATACCAAGCAGAGAGCAACCCAGTGGAAAAACCAGGCTCAGAGGCAGATCTGGGTGTGAAAGATAACTGAGAGGGATCTCTGTCTCTCCCCCTCTCTCTTTCTCTTTCTTTCTCTCTGTCTCTCCTTCTTCTTACCCCCCTCTGTCCCTCCAGCTCCTCATCTGTTTTATGGGCTACAAGTATCTATTCTATATAGGTTACCTACTTCACAGTTGTGGAAAAACTAAACCATACAACCACTGCAGGGAGAATGGGCAACTGGTACTTAAGAAGCATTCAGAAAGTAGTTGCTATTACTCCTTAGTTAAATGGAACTCCGTGGAACCACAGACCAACAATTATTTGTTCATGGTTTCCAGGCACTCTCACTATAGGCACCTAGTAAACAAATGCTGATAACAGGACAGAGAACAAAAGATCTGGGGAAAATATTAATGAACTGCAGATCTAAAGACCAGGCCTTTAATTTCAAGGTTATCAAAATGCCTGAAAGAATTTTTTTTTTAATTTTTGTTGCAACAAGACTGTACCATATAGCTAGGCAAGGCTCAAAGCTCACAATCTACCTGCCTCAGTTTTCCAGATGCTTTAAAGGCATGAATACCAAGCTCTGCTCCTAAAAAAAATTCTAAATGCAAGTTAGGTGCTAGTTGTGGATTACATGCCTGCAATCCTAGGTACTTGAGAGGCTGAAATCTAAGGATGCTGGTTCACAGATCCTTACTCAACTACAGGGGCTCCCACCTCTGTGAGAGGGATGGACTTGGGAGGAGCATCATGTTTCAAGTCCAGATCAAGGAAAAAAGACTCCATCCCAACACAAAGAACCTGAGCATGACGACATGCCTGCCATCACAACTACCACGAAAAGCCTAATACAGGTGAATCGTTTTCCAGGTGTGGATCTAGTCAGTCAAAGAGAATCCCTATCTCAAAAATAATGAAGTCCAGGCAGTACTGGTGGCTCATACCTATAATCCGAATTATTCAGGAGGCTGAGATCTGAAGATCACAGTTCAAAGCAACCTGAGCAGAAAAGCCTGTGAACATTCTGATCTCCAATAACTAGCAAAAAAAAATGTGGCTCAAGTGATAGCACCAGATTTGATTAGAACCAACCCTCCCCCCCCGCCCCCCCACCCCGCCACCAAATGCTCAGCTAAGCTGAGTGCTGGTGGCTAAAGCCTGCAATTCTAGCTACTCAGGAGGCTGATATCTGGTTTGAAGTTGACATGAAAGAAAGTCATCTCCAATTAGCCATCAAAAAGCTCAAAGTGGAACTGTGGGCTCAAGTGGTAGTGTGCTAGCCTTGAACAAAAGAAGCTCAGGGACAGAACTCAGAACCTGAGTTCAAGCCTCCGAACCAGCACTAAAAAAGGGGATGGGGGCACAGCTGTAGGATGTTAAAACTAGTAAGTGCCCAAGGCCCTGGGTTCAAACCCAACCTGACCCAAAAGAAAAAAATTGAAGTCAAATATGTACTTGCAAAATCCAAGACACTCCCTAAGTACTCAATGCATCCAAAATCATGAAGTAGGTAACGTCATCATTTCTAGTCTATAATTTTAAAAACTGAGGTTCAAGCTGGGTGTCGGTGGCTCAAGCCTATAATCCTAGCTACTCAGTAGGCTGAGATCTGAGAATCACAGTTCAACACCAGCCCAGTCAGGAAAGTCTGTGAGACTCTTATCTCCAATGATACCAGAAACCAGGAGTAGCCCGGTGGTTCAAAGTGGTAGAGCCCTAGACTTGAGCTGAAGAGCTCAGAGACCAGCCCCTAGGCCCAGAGTTCAAGACCCACGACTGACCAAAAACCAAAAACCTGAGTTGACTCACTGAAGTGACTCACTATGGTCCTATAATGCTGGTGAGAGAGCCAGTGGTGAGCCCAGCCAGTTTAGCACCAGTCTGCCATTTATCCCTACACTGTGCTACCTTCTCAAAGAAAACCAAACTAAGTAAGGAAAGTCCTGGGAGGACAGAACCTTAAGGCTCATTCCCTAGCAGGAAGAAGGGAACTGCAAAAGTTGAAAACATAAAAAAAAAGTATCAAGATGGAATAAACCATATTAACATCTCAGAGAAACAAGGCCAAGCAAGGACTGTTGACCTGCTCATCATGATTACTTCAAAGGAAGAAAGAGAGGTTTGTTTTGGGTTTTGGGGTTTTTTTTTGCCAGTCCTGGGCCTTGAAATCAGGGCCTGAGCATTGTCCCTGGCTTCTTTTTGCTCAAGGCTAGCACTCTGCCACTTGAGCCACAGCGCCACTTCTGGCCGTTTTCTATATATGTGGTGCTGCGGAATTGAACCCAGGGCTTCATGTATATGAGGCAAGCACTCTTGCCACTAGGCCATATTCCCAGCCCCAAAAGAGGTTTAAAGTAAACAAAAGACAGGAAGGCACCAAGTCCACTCCAGCAACAGGATTGGTAGCAAAACCAGAGAAAAGCCTGATAACAACTCTACCAAGGAACACACTGGAAGATGTCAGCTAGCAATAAACATCACCTGGTTTAGAAGGTTAAACCAACTTGTTACAAAGTTCCCGAAAATCACTGTGGGGAAAAAAAAAAATCACTGAGACATGTTCTGCACTTAAAAGAATACCTTCTACTCAGCAACCTTAAGACCCAGGCTGGCTGTGCTCAGACCTTTTTTGTTTGGCTGGTTTTCGGTGGTAGGTACTGGGGTTTGAAGTCAGGCCTAGCACTCCTTTGGCTCACTTGCTGAGGCTGGAGCTCGGGTCCAATATATGAAATCTTGTTTTGTGGGTTTTTTTCCCTGTTATCTGAGCCTCTGAAAATTTTAATTAGATTTTGTTTTAGTTAAAAGTTTGAGGGCTGGGAATATGGCCTAGTGGCAAGAGTGCTTGCCTCGTATACATGAGGCCCTGGGTTCGATTCCTCAGCACCACATATACAGAAAATGGCCAGAAGTGGCGCTGTGGCTCAAGTGGCAGAGTGCTAGCCTTGAGCAAAAAAAGAAGCCAGGGACAGTGCTCAGGCCCTGAGTTCACAGCCTAGGACTGGCCAAAAAAAAAGTTTGATAGGTTCAAAAACACTGTACCTGCATTGTTTACTAGAAAGTTTCCAGATATAGTTATTCTTTTTTAACAGCTCTTGTATTTTTTCGGAATACATTTATTTACAGTGCTGTTATTTTTACATGTGATAGTACATATTTATGGGTACAGTTACTTGATACATATATACCACATATATTGCATTAAGATGCATAACAAGTAAACGAAAGCTTGAGGCATTTGCTGCCCAGGCTGTCCTCAAACCTCGACTCTCCTGATCTCAGCCTCCTAAGTAGCTAAGCTTACAGGTGTGAGCCACAGCCTCTCACCCATACTCGGATCTTATACGAACCCCAGCAGGGGACAGCTGTAACCAGCCAAGCTTTCCTTCTGGCTACAGCATTAGCCAGGGGTGAGCTCAAGGAAGACTAGTCCCCAGAGAGGCAGAGTGCACCCCCACCCCCACACACACCCCGGGAACACCTGTTTGGAAGCAATAGATTTCGGGGTCCACCTCTGGATTCCTGTCCCGCTAGGCTGGCCCAGGGTGCCCGATTTTTCAACACGGACACAAGGAAACCAAGACAGTTGAAGGCACCGCAACAAAACCTGCCAGGGAAAGGCGGGACGGCCCTTGGCCTCCCGCCCCGCGCTAACGTGCACGCGCGACGTGGGCTTGGGAACTGCTGACTGCACGGGCCACACACGACGACCTCCGAAGGCTCGCGGTGCGGGGAGGGCCCACCGCCCGGCCTGGGCTCCGCCACGCAGCCTCGTGCCCGGCTCCGCGTCCCCTGCAGAGCGCGCGGCACAGGTACGCCCGCCTTTCACGACGGGAAAACAACGCCACCTGCAGCAACCGAGGGCGGCTGCGAGCGCCGCCGCGGGCGGGGGGTGGGGGAAACGAGGCGGCGCAGCCGCCCCGGCCGCGGGACCGAGCCGCGGACGCCCGGAAGGGCCCACGCGCCCACACCCGGACCCAGGCCCCGCCAGCTCCGCCGGACCGCGGGCCGGCGCCCGGCCGCACCTCCTCAGGGGACCGGGCGGAGCCGAACGAGAGCCGGAGAGGCGTGGACCCCTGTCACCCGGGACCGGGGCGGGAAGGGCGGGAGCCACGCCGCGAGTCCCGCGGAGCCAAGGCCGCGCGGGCGCGGAGGCCAGCGAAGCCCCTCGGCGCTCTCCTCACCTCATGGGCCGCGGGCTCCGCGCTCCGCACCGCCCGGCCGAAGCGAGGCACCGAACAACGGCCGCCGGGGAGCGCCGCGGGCCGGAAGCAGGGCGACGGGACGCGGGCTGCAGGGCGCCACCGGGGAGCCCAAAGTTCCGGGAGCGCCGGGGACCGCGACCTTCCGCGCTTTACGGCCCCCAACAAGGGTACGGCGGGCGCGCGACCTCCCCCGCGCACGAGCGCGCCGCGACGTCACCGCGGAGGCCCCGCCCCTCCACGTGGGCTTGTTTGGGTCTCGCGAGGCTCCGCCCCCGGGCCTCGGCCCGCCCTGGTGGGAGCGGGCGGGAGGCTGCGCTTTTTCCCCCGAGGTGTTAGAGGCCCGCGGGGGGCACCGGCCGGGGAGGCCGAGCCGAGCCCAGCCAGCCCCGGGGGGCGAGGGCGGCACGGGGAGGACGGCGAGATCTCGTCTCCCGGGGTCCGCGGCGCAGACTCCGTGGAGCCCAGCGCTGCGGGGGCCTCCGAATGTCGCTCGGGCCTCGTGGCCTAGGCTCGGGCGCCGCGGGCCCCGCCGGCCGCGCCAGGGGGCGGAGCTAGCGGACGCGGCTCCCCGGGCCGTCCTCCCCCACCGCCGCCCGGGCTCCGCCCGGCTCAGCCGAGGCGTCGCCCCCGCGGCGCACCGCCCAGGGTTCTGCCCTCCGTCCGCAGCCCTCCTCACCGGGCCCCTCGCCGGCGCCCAGCGCTCCCCACCGGCGCGAGCCGGGCCCTCGGACCTCGCGCCTCAGTCTCCGCCGCAACTGCACCGCTGCACCTGGACCGGGGCCGGCACGCCCAGTGCCTCCTTCGCATCCGTAGTTCCCGGCGCGACGGACACCTCGGGCCGCGCCGTCTGGTTCCCATTCTTGCCGTAAAAGCTCCTCTTGCCGCACAGTTACACCCCACCTTCGCGTGACTGCCGACCACCGGAGGCCAGGCACTGTCCTGGGCGATGGCGTCCAGAAGCACACAGGCAAGCGAGGCTCCACACCCAGAAAGTGGCAGTAAAGCTCCGGGGAGCCCAGTGTCACCAAGCCATCCTGTTGCACAGCCTGCATGCTTTACACTATCTTTACTGGCTAGCGAGCTCCCACAAGATATCCTATCTATATCAGGTCGGGCTTTAGAGGCTTCCGCTCTGGCCTTTCTGATAAATAACATAGAACTCAAGGCAAACATAGGTGCAGGAGGTTGATGTCAGTAATCCTAGCTACTCAGGAGGCTGAGACCTGAGAATTGTAGTTTAAAGCCAGCCCAGGCAGGAAAGTCCATGAGACTCTTAACTCCAATTATCCACCAGGAAACAAGAAGTGGCACTGTGGTATAAGGTGGTAGAGTGCCAGCCTTGAGCAAAAATAAAAAGTCAGGGACAGTGCTCTGTCCCTGAGTTCACGCCCCACAACTGACAAGAAAAACAATTCAAGGCAAGCTGGGCACCATGGCTTATACCTGTAATCCTAGCTAATAAGAAGGCTTAAATCTGAAGATATTATTTGAAGCAGGATAGTCCATGAGACTCTTATCTCCAATTAACCAAGAAAAAGCTTGTAGTGGTATGTGGCTCAAGTAGGAGAGCTCCAGCTTTAAGTGCAAAAGCTAAGGGGGTTTAGGCCCCAACAAATGCACATTCATACTTGTGTGCCCACACACAACACACACACAGGACCAAACTCAGAGTTAAAATTTGGAAGTAACTAAAAAGCAGGTAAGTTCCCTTTCCATACCTTTTTGTTTTATCCAGGAGCAGTAATTGAGTCACTAGTCACTTGGCCTAGAGCAAGTCTCCAAGACTGAACTTAAATCCACACTGTGTTAAAGCCCTGGGAATGTGCAGACGGAGACATTGAGTTAACTGGGATGCATCAACTACTTGCCGAGTGACTTTGAGTCCTTGAAACACACTAAGTCCTTATCCTCATCCAAAAAATGGACATCATAGCTGGGTGCCAGTGGCTCATGCCTGAAGTCCTAGCTACTCAGGAAGCTAAGATCTGAGGATCTTGGTTCACAGCCAGCTTGGGCAGGAAAATCTGTGAGACTCTTATCTCCAATAAACTATGCAGAAAAAGCCAGGAGTGGTAGAGTGCTACCCTTGAGCACAAAGAGGCTTAATTAAGGACAGTACCCAGGCCTGGCCAAAAACAAACAAAAAAAGACAATGTCTACTTCTGTGACAATTTTGTAAGTTCTGTGGAAAGGATGGCTATTACTAAGCATGGTTGGAATTCTGTTGTGCCAAGTTTTAAGTTTGCCAGGTCTTCTGGTTGAAGAAGAAACTTTATGAGGCCCTGAGTACTATATACACCCAGGCCAGCTTCTGGTCCCGTGGCTGGCTTTGCCTCCACTGCCTGACACCCATGATGATACTCACATTCCATCAGAATCTCCCTTGGAAGCCAAGCAGCCCACTTGCATTTCAGTAGTGTTACCCAAGTGTTGATGCCCAACCCAGAGAGAGCACTGGTTCAGGAGCCAGAGGCCCCTCCAACTCCAGAAGAAGGAAGTAGTTGGCTTCCAAGGCTGCCCTTGGGGATGGTGGAATAAACACTGACCTGCCTTGAGAGGAATGTGGGCGTTTGGCTGTGACCCATACAGATCAGGCTTTGATTTTCTAGGAAGTGTGAGCCACGGTGCACACCCAGATAATCTGGTGGGATTATATAGGCCTCAAACCAAGCCTGGAACTTTACATCAATTTTCTGCCTACCTCCAACACCAGAGCCTACTTGTCTAGAGGCAGACTTGGTTCCAGCAGGACTCCTTCAGCCAAGGGCATCCATCACAGGCTCTACTCCCCGCCTTCCTTGCCTTTCCTGGCCTGCAGTGAAACTGATGAGGAGACTGATGGGGACTGTCCTGTCGGGCACCAGGGCTGGCCTCAGCCCTGCATGCTTCCCAGACACACTTCTGGAAAGCATATCTTTCCTCCTGAAGGTACAACCTCAACCCACTCCCCTACAAGCCCAGGGATGGCACCTGTCTGGTGTATGATTACCTCCTGTATATGTTTAATTCATGATTGGGGGTTGGGGAAAGCTTCCCAAGAAAGGAAAGAACTCCCCTGGGGTTTTGCCCAGTTCCTGCCCTGCCCCACCAGGCCCACAACTGAAACCCCAGCTTCCTCCCTGAACCCTGGGCTAGGGAATAGAGGCTACCGATGGGCTTGGACGACACAGTCCTAGCTAGGGTACAGCCAACTAGGGTACAGTCGTTGGTCACTAATCCTCAGCCCTGGAATGTCTGCTGTCCAATCAGCAGGGTCTCTAGGGGCTCCCTGAGGGTGCTAATAATCCCGAAATGATTAGCAGGGGCCAGGAGGTCAGTGCACACTGCTCTGTCTGTTGGTGGGATAGGCTGGCCAGGCCACAGAGGCTGGAAGAGGAGCCATCCAAGGGAGCTGTCTCTTTTCAAGACAGCACTGACCACAGGAGGCTGTTTAGCCACACTGATTGCTCCCGGGCCTCTTTTCTTTTGTCTTCCAATACAGCCTGACTCCTTGAGGTTGGGAAAAGCTTCATTCAGCCTGGGAAGTGAGCTGGAGGACTAAGCCAGACTGTGCCTGCGGTGGACAGGCCTATGCGGCAGCCTGAGTTCTCCCTTGGGATGGGAGGCCAGGGCCACTGGCCTGGGCTCCTGCCTGTGCTCTTGCTTCTCCTTGGCATCGACTGGGCACAGGGGTGGCCACCCCAGCTACCAGAGCAGACTCCAGTGATTGGAGGTAAGGTATACCTGCATGAGGAAGAAAGGTGGAAGAGACATTGTGAGCTATGCAAGGTAGGGGGTGGGTGTGTGTGCCAGGAAACTTCTGGAAGCCAGGTTTCAGGCTTGGTCTCTGGGTTGTTCTAATGTGATTCCATAAGGGACTCATCAGGACTGTCCAGGAAACAAGATGGATGGATGAGGAGGAAGGATGAAGCAGGTTGGCCCAGGGTTGGGAACAAGAAAGGACTTCAGCTAAAGCCTGGGGCTGAGATGACAGGAGACACAATGGCTTCGAGGAGCCCCAGCCAGGGGTGTTTGAAGCCCAGGGCTTAGCCCCCCATTTCCTCATTGTCCCCTATCGTGTCTTAACATTGTGTTATGCCTACTTTGTCTCTCTTACTTCCATGCCTGTCTCCTGGGCTCCCATCTACACCCACTCCCCATCTCAGGTCTGTGTCCTAGGGTTAGGGAGCATTCTTACCTGCTCCATGGCCTGACTTTTCTCTTCGTCCCTAGCCCTGAGCAGGAAAGAGAGTTTTTTACTCCTATCCCTACATAACCGTCTCAGGAGCCGGGTCCAGCCCCCTGCAGCTAACATGCAGAGACTGGTAAGTACTCCTCAAAACACACACACACACACACACACACACACACACACACACACACACACACACAGAGAGAGAGAGAGAGAGAGAGAGAGAGAGAGAGAGAGAGACAGCCCTCTTCCAGTCAGGTTGCTGGAGGACTGAGCACACCCAGGAGGGCTCAGGAGGCCATGCCAATGTCAGGCTGTCTCCTGCCTGCCTGGATGGGGCAGGAAGAACCGCCAGCCCCTTCCCCTATCCTCCCCAGCGGAGGAATGATGGCCCTGGTTGCCCGAGGATCTCTGAAAAGTCCTTCTCCCCAGGAAGAGGTCAGGCTAGACCTTGGGCCTTCTCTGGCATCCTGTTGCCATGGAGAACAGGAAACATGGAAAGAGCTGGAATTCCCTCTTCCATGCACAAAGGAGACCAGCAGAAAGGAAAGGACGGGGTACAGGGAGAGAGAGGCAACCCTCTGGGCTGCAGAGGGTTTTGTGTGACCAGGATTTATCTGGGTAGGAGGTCACCCTTTGGGCTTCTCCCAAAGTGTTCATTCACTTATTTGCATCTCAGCAAAAGAGCCAAAGGTGGATGGGGGGGGGGGGGTGTTCCACCATCTTAATAGGGTTGGAGCTGTCAGCCTGGGGCTCTTGGAGCTTGGAACCCTAGCAACCCCAGCCCATGTGAACAGGCCAGGGAGGGAGGGCAAGTAGGGGCCGGCAGGGTTCCCCATGGCTGCATCCCATAAACTCCTCGGAGGCTGGCAGCCCCAGTGGGTGGCGACCTTGAGAGCTCCGGGGTCAGTTTCCCAGGAGGTGGGGGTGGGGCAGGCAGGTGGGGATCGCTTCTTCCCCTTTCCCTGCTCTGAGCGGCTCTGTTCTGCTCTTCCCCAGGCCCAGGTTCTGGAGAGCCTGGTGCTCCCAACTGTAACACCTGCCAGTAGACAGCTCCTCCCAGGGGCTCTGTACCTGGAGGAGGTGGCTACAATCTGCCAGGAGACAGCTTGGGCCTTTTTCATGGCCATTTGGTCAAAGTCCTAGGAAAATCACAGTTTTAAAGGCATATATGTGGGCTTCCAGTGGGCTGGAGCACCCCTTCTCTGTGAATACAGTAGGCTGAAGCCCTGGGGTTAGTTGGGGTCGGTCTTCTAGCTCTCAGCAGAGATAAAATCCCAGTGCACATCTGCCCTGAGGCAAGGCCTGCTGCCATCCATTCAATCCCAACTATTTATTGTTCTTGCAACTGGGTCTCCCCAGCCTAGGCTGACCTCAGACCCTGCATCCTCCTGCCTCTGCCTCTCGAGTGTGAGATCATAGGCAAGTGACCACACCTACACACAGGTCCTCAGAACAATCTGATCCTGTTGTAGGCACCTTACCCCCATTTTACAGATGAGTAGGTCATGACTTACGGAGACGGAGTAACTTGTGGAGGTCACACCATCGGAATTCAGTGGTTGGGATGGACCGGGGCAACCCTGAGATAGTGATTGAAGAGGGAGGGGGTAGTAGGTGAGATCAGCTGGTGCTGGTGGGAAGAGCTAAGGCACCTGCTCCAGAGCTGAGCTGCTCAGGTGAAACCACGAGGCCAGAACACCTCATTGCACCCTCTGCTTCCCATGGGTGCTCCTAGGTACTCTTGGGGTGTGGCAGTGGGAGGCCTACACACAGATCCAGTGTGTAAGGCTTAGACAGCATCACCTCACATTACCAGATGGGGAAAAATGGCAGCAGAAGCCCAGCCCTTGGCCTGGGCTGCTTCTGTTCACTGCAGGGCTTAGGAAGTTAAAAGCTCAGTCCTGGGCAGAGATGGATTCTGCTGACAGAAACCAGGTGTTATTTTGTTTCATTTTTTGTGCAGGTACTGAGGCTTGAACTAAAGGCCTAAACACTATCTTTTTGTTTTGTTTTATTGTCTTTATTTTTTATTGTCAAGGTGATATACAGAGAGGTTACAGTCACAACGTTAGGAGTACATTTCTTTTCTTTTTTTTTTTTTGGCCAGTCCTGGGGCTTGGACTCAGGGCCTGAGCACTGTCCCTGGCTTCTTTTTGCTCAAGGCTAGCACTCTGCCACTTGAGCCACAGCGCCACTTCTGGCCATTTTCTGTATATGTGGTGCTGGGGAATCGAACCCAGGGCCTCATGTATATGAGGCAGGCACTCTTGCCACTAGGCCATATCCCCAGCCCCAGGAGTACATTTCTTGTCCAATTTGTAACTCCCTCCTTCATTTTTCTCTCACCTTCCCTCCTCCCCAATTTCTCCCAAAGTTGTACAGTTAGTTTACAACATATTGTCTTGTAAGTTAAGTATTGCTATTGCATTGGTTTGCTTTTTACCCTTTTTTTTTTTTTTTTGCCAGTCCTGGGGCTTGAACTCAGGGCCTAAGCACTGCCCCGGCTTCTTTTTGCTCAAGGCTAGCACTCTACCACTTGAGCCACAGTGCCACTTCCGGCCTTTTCTATATATGTAGTGCTGAGGAATGGAACCCAGGGCTTCATGTATATGAGGTGAGCACTTTACCACTATTCCCAGCCCCCTAAGCACTTTTTTTTTTTTTCCCTCAAGGCTGGCACGCTACCAAATGAGCCATACCTCTACTTCTGACTTTTAGGTGGTTAATTGGAGATAAGAATCACAGATGTGGGGCTGGGGATATGGCCTAGTGGCAAGAGTGCCTGCCTCATATACATGAGGCCCTGGGTTCGATTCCCCAGCACCACATATACAGAAAACGGCCAAAAGTGGTGTTGTGGCTCAAGTGGCACAAAGAAGCAAAAAGTGAGCAAGAAGAAGCCAGGGACAGTGCTCAGGCCCTGAGTCCAAGCCCTAGGACTGGCCCCCCCAAAAAAGAATCACAGATGTTCCTGCCTAGGCTATCTTTGAACCACTATCCTAAAATCTTAGCCTTCTGAGCTGCTAGGATTATGGGCATGAGCCACCAGCATCTGGCAACCCCATATATTTTCTCAACACACTTTGAGGAGCTTCTGGGGGTCCTGACTGCTCCTTCCCCATACAGAGTGGGAAGTCAGTTTAGAGTGTTACCCAGCTAGGTGGGGCTCTTCTTCATCCAGTCTCTGTGATGCTTGCAGGCAGTGAGACTTCAGTCATTACCCAAAGGTTTCACCTTTCACCCCAAAGGCCCTCTAAAGATATCTGTCTTTGCCACCCCCAGGACTGGAGCGAGAGCCTGGCCCAACTGGCTCAAGCCAGAGCAGCCCTCTGTGGTACCCCAGCCTCAAGCCTGACATCTGCCCCGCAGCGTGCCCCACAAGTGGGCTGGAACACGCAGCTCCTGCCTGCAGGCTCAGCATCCTTTGTCCAAGTGGTCAGCCTGTGGTTTGCAGAAGGGCAGCAGTACAGCCACGTAGCCACTGAGTGTGCCCACAACACCACCTGCAGCCACTACACTCAGGTGAGGAGATAAAGCCAAACTGTGAGCTTCCTTCAAAAGCTGCTTGGGGTGCTGGGGATATGGCTTAGTGGTAGAATGCTTGCCTTGCATGCAGGAAGCCCTGGGTTCGATTCCTCAGTACCACATACACAGAAAAAGCCAGAAGTGGCACTGTATCTCAAAGGTGGTGGTGTTCACCTTGAGCAAAAAGAAGCCAGGGACAGTGCTCAGGCCCTGAGTCTGAGCCCCAGGACTGGCAAAAACAAAACAACAACAACAAAAGTTGCTTGGGTCATCTTTAAAGAGGCTATACTTGGTCCTAAATAGTAGAATTTCATCTTTTTCTCCAATCTGTCTAGTTTTACTATTTTGTTTATTAATTAAATTTTATTGACAAGATGTTGTGCAAAGGGGGTACAGTTACATAATAAGGTAGTGAGTACATTTCTTGTAATAACTGTTACACTCTCATTTTTCTTTCCCTTCCCTAGTTCAGGTAGGCATATATACAATATCCAGTGTACCAAAATCATATACAGTAACCACGTAGGGTACACCAAAGGAAATTCACCTAGAACATTAAACGTAATGTCAACAATAGAATCCTCCTGTGTCCTTCTCTTGGTGTTGTTTTTGCTTATCCTCATCTTATATGATCATGTGTACATAGCTTTTGAGCTATTATGATCCACTGATAGGTCTATTTTTGTCTAGTTTTACTTTTTAAAAAATTATTTTAGGAGCAAGGGAAGGGGTGATATTGTCTGAAAAGAAATGTACTCTTTAGCTGACATATGTAACGGTACCCTCTTTGTACATCACCTTTATAACAACAATCAAAAATGCAAAAATATCTTAGGGGGTTGGAGACACAGCTCAAGTGGTAGGGTACCTGCTAAGGAGCAAAAACATCAGATACTGAGGTCGAGTCCAGGTCTTGGACAAGAAAAAAAATGACTAATTTCAAAATGTAAATTTAAAAATGAAGCCAGATATAGTGGCACACACCTGTAATCCTAGTAATTTTGAAGATTGAGAGCTCATGGCCAGCCTGGGATACAGAGTGAGACTCAGACTCAAGGATATCAGCCTGGGAATGTGGCTTAGTGGTGGAGTGCTTGTCTAGCATGCATAAATCCCCGGGTTCAATTTCTCAGCACCATGTAAACAGAAAAAGCCAGAAGTGGCACTGTGGCTCAAGTGGTAGAGTGCTAGCCTTGAGCAAAAGAAGCTCAGGGACTGTGTCCAGGCTCTGAGTTTAAGCCCCAAGACTGGCAAAAAAAAAAAAGATGGCCTAGATTTAGAAGATATTAGGAAAGTCTTGTTCCTCCCCTTTTCCTTTGGTTTGATCCACTGTTCCTGTGTTCCAACATGTAGCAAATGTAATCAGTCTGCCTAGAAGGCCTTTCAACCTCTAGCCAGCTAATCTGGGAAAGTTTATTATCTGATCAAGTATGAATGGATGCTGAAAAAGTCTCTTAAGACCTTGTTTCAAAACTAACTCAGTATCACTTCTGCTGCATTCTTGGAGCAACACAAATTGTCACAGAGCTAGCCAGACTCAGGAGTGTGGGAAAAAGACTTTACCCCTTAGCCAAGCATCAGTAGCTACTCAACAGGCTGAGGCCTGAGGATTGAAGTTCAAAGCCAGCCTAGGAAGGAAGGTCTGTGAGACTCTTATCTCCAATTAATCACAAAAAAAAAAGACAAAAATGGCACTCTAGTTCAAGTGGTAGAGTGTGAGCCTTGAGAAAAAGGAGCCCAGAGACAGCACCCAGACCCAGAGCTCAAGCCCCAGAACCTGCAAATAATAATAATGATAAATAAAATAAAGACTTTACCTCTTGCTGCAAACAGCTACAAATTCACATTCAAATAGTAGGCTTGTGGCCTGGGGATTTTAGCTTAGTGGCAGAGTGCTTACTTACTACACATGAACACCCTGGCTTGATTCCCCCAGAATAGGGAAAAAAGAAAAAGGCAGGCCTGTAGAGAGAACATTCTGGTGAATTTCGCAGTCTCTTACAAAGCCTTTGATGTCCCAGTCCTTCTTTTTCCACTCTCCTCATCTGCCCATAACCTCCCCTCCCTTCTTCATCTTTTTTTTTTTGGCCAGTCCTGGGGCTTGGACTCAGGGCCTGAGCACTGTCCCTGGCTTCTTCCCGCTCAAGGCTAGCACTCTGCCACTTGAGCCACAGCGCCGCTTCTGGCCGTTTTCTGTATATGTGGTGCTGGGGAATCGAACCTAGGGCCTCGTGTATCTGAGGCAGGCACTCTTGCCACTAGGCTATATCCCCAGCCCCCCCTTCTTCATCTTTTAACCATCAATCTTCACTCAGAAAGCCTTCCTACTATTGTAATGGCCCAGGCAAGAACCCTGAGCTGTTCCCGAGGCCCTCAGAGAATGCACAGCGCTGTCCATTTGCCCAGATTCGTGCCAGGCTCTTTCACCCCACCCTGCAGATGTGCACTTGCCCATGTTGCTGGCCCCCAGATCAGAGTGGGAGGCATCTGTGGTAGTGTTTCTGAGCCATTGTACCCCCTGCAGCTCGTGTGGGCTACCTCGAGCCAAGTGGGCTGTGGGTGGCATCTGTGCTCCAAGGGCCGTGCAGCGATGGAAGCCTTTGTCTGTGCCTACTCCCCTGGGTAAGTCCCTGTGACGTGGATTTCATCAAGGGCAAGTTGTCCACTTCTCCTCACCCAAAAGGCCTTTATTTCTTGGTCTATACCCTTATGATAGAGGAAAGGGAGAGGATACAGAACAAGGCTTGTCCAGAACAAGGCTTCCTCTTCTTAGAAGCACGACCCTCCTTTCAGGGGATTTGCCCAGGATTTGTGTAGAGGTCATCTTTTCTTTCCTCGTAGATGTCCCCCTCTGCCCCAGCTCCCTGACTCCCTGAAAGGGACCATGGGGCAGGCAGCAAGGCCCCACCCTGCCTAGCCCAAGGCCAGGTCCTTTTGGGATTCTCTCACACTTGCTCTCACAGAGGCAACTGGGAGTTGGATGGGAAGACCATCGCGCCCTATAAGAAGGGTGCCTGGTGCTCACTGTGCACAGCCGGCCTCTCCGGATGCTTCAAGGCCTGGGACCATGCCGGGGGGCTCTGTGGTGAGTGCTCCACTCTGCCTGCTTGCCTGTTGGAGCCTTAGGCATTATATGGGCTCAGTCTGGTGACGCTGGGACAGGGGAAGCAGCCCAAGGGGCTATCCCCGAAGCCCTAGCTTTAAGCATCCAGAAAACCACCTGCCTGGTCTACTAGGAAGAGGTAACTTCTCAGAGTTCCCTCCTCATCTGAACAGAGGTCCCCAGGAACCCATGTCGCATGAGTTGCCGAAACCATGGACACCTCAACATTAGCACCTGCCACTGCCACTGTCCCCCGGGCTACACAGGCAGGTACTGCCAAGGTGAGGAACCCAGTAGCTAAGCTGAGGGCTCAGGGGGAGGTGTGCCTGGAGGCATGCATATCTGTGCTGTGTCCTGAAGGCTGGGGTGGTAAGAGGCTGAGGATGGATTAGGGGTGCTGAGCACATACATAATGGCACCCTACACGCATTCACTAAGTCCCAATGGTGAGCAAGACATTGAGCTTCGCAGAGAAATCAAAATGCGATCAGATTTGGCCTTGGGACAGAGCCCTCAGCCTGTGGGTGCCGCATGGACCCAGGAGACCAGAGGCCCCCATGCTGCCCTCCTGTTCTGTCCGGGCAGTGCGGTGCAGTGTGCAGTGTGTGCATGGCCGGTTCCGCGAGGAGAAGTGCTCCTGCATCTGCGATGTTGGCTACGGAGGAGCCCAGTGTGCCAGTATGTGCTGCCCCCAGCCCTCCCCAGGACCCCCTAGGCTGGAATCCTGGATCCCACCTTCCCAGCTCCCAGAAGACTACTGAGCACATTTCCTCCCAACTCTCCATTCTGTGACCTCACATGGATAGCTTGAAATTGGCAGTGGGGGTTGGGAAGGTGCCTTAGCGATAGAGTGCTCACCTAGCATGCATGAAGCCCTGGGTTCGATTCCTCAGCACCACATATGTAGAAAAGAGCCAGAAGTGGCGCTGTGGATCAAATGGTAAGAGTGCTAGCCTTGAGCAAAAAGAAGCCAGGAACAGTGCTCAGGCCCTGAGTTCAAGCCCCCGGACTGGAAAAAAAAATATTGGCAATAGTGGGACATCTCCACCACTGAAATTGGCAAATGCTACAATGTATGAATGTCACAGTTTAAGAGAGAGAGAAAGAGCTTGTTATGTGTGTTTTCCAGGACATCACTGACTGCCACTACTTCCAGTTAGGTGGCCAGCGGAGGGGAGCCCTTTGAGCTCCCTGGCTGGGAGGGAGAGGGTACCCATTCTGAAGCAGGCACACACAGACTCAGTCTCCCTCCTCCCCACAGCCAAGGTACACTTTCCTTTCCACACCTGTGACCTGAGGATCGATGGAGACTGCTTTATGGTGTCTTCTGAGGCAGACACCTATTACGGAGCCAAGATGAAATGCCAGGTGATAGCTGACCCCTACCCTCCCAGGGACTCCTCAGGCTCTCAAACGAGGATCAAAATGGATGATCCCTTCAATCTCCCCTGACTCACCCTCCTCATGAGTACAAAAACAGGGATTTCTGATGCAAAGGCTCCTAGAAGCCAGGAAGTCGCTTAATGACTTAAGCTACTCAACCAGGGACAAGGCCCTGTCCAACCTGTATCTAAGGAGTTATCCTAATTCAGGCCTAGATTCTGGGTGCCATACAGAAATAGCAGGTCAGGGTGCCCAGAACCCAGTTTTTCCAGGCTAGAAACCAGGTTTTCATTGGCATCTCTCATTTTATGAATGTTGGCAATCAGTTTGAATACACTGAAGACATCTTTCCAAGGGCAGGACCCCACCTGAGCCTATGGGCTCCTTGTTGAGCTCCTAAGGACAGGAAGCTGGCAAGGGAAAGAATGGGGGACCCTGCTTTCAGAAGGCAGGAGGTTGTTGGGGGGTGGCTGGTATATACATTTGGGGTCCCTGAGCTCTTGGGGGTCCTGCCAGTGTGACCTGAGCTGGGGGGTTTCAGGGAAAGGGTGGAGTGCTAGCCCAGATTGAGAGCCAGAAAGTGCAGGACATCATCGCCTTCTACCTGGGCCGTCTGGAAACCACCAACGAGGTGACTGACAGCGACTTTGAGACCAGGAACTTCTGGATTGGTGAGTGTTTGCGTTGGTTGAGGGGTACAGTGAGTACAGGGGCTTAATAGCCACATGGTTTCATGAATCTTCACATTACTTCATGAATCCTGAGCTGCAGCAGCCCAGAGCAATTGCTTATGATGAGGGCTTGGAGTCTTGAAATGGGGCCAGTGGTCAGGCTCCCCACCCCAGGAAAGACATGAGGAAGAGGAGAACCATGGGAGACAGGAATTGGAAATGCCGAAAAGAGAGTTTACGGGTCGAGGACCCAAAGGCATTAGGCAGCCGGGCTCCTGGGGCTCAGACCTTGTTCTCGGGGCCACTGGACTCTGAGAAGGATCCCAGGCTGTCCGGAAGTGGGCAACCTCGACTATCCTGGTCTTAGGCCTTACTTACAAGATGGCTAAGGACTCCTTCCGCTGGGCAACAGGGGAGCACCAATCCTTCACCAGTTTTGCCTTTGGGCAGCCTGACAACCGGGGGTGAGTGTGGGGTAACTGTATCCTCCTCTGCATCCCCTTCTTTCCTGAGTCTGAACCTTCAGACTCCTCTGAAGAATCAACTCAACCTGCCTGGCCCAGCCTCTGAGGCTCTGGACCTGGTCCCGATAACATAAGCACAAGGCTCAGACGACGGAGGGACACACATAAAAGAAAGGGGACCCCAGCCTTCATCCATCTGTCATCCCCATTTCCCCTACACTGTCCTTCCATTTGTCTTACGCTCACCCCTCTGCCAGCTCTCCTGTCCCCTGCCTGCCTGCGTACCACTGATGCCAGCGTTCCTTCACTATCTACCCATTCGCAATTATTTTTGTGCCAGTACTGGAGCTTGAACTCAGGTCATTGTGCTCTCCCTTAGCTTTTTGGCTCATGGCTGGCACTCTATCAGTTAAGCCATTCTTCCGTTTCTGGCTTTTCACTAGTTAATTGGACATAGGAATTTCTCAGTTTCATCTTCCCAGGCTGGCTTTGAACTTCAATCCTCAGATCTCAGTCTCTGGAGTAGCTAGGGTTATAAGCGTGAGCCACCAGCGTCCAGCCCCATCTTCATTCTTCGTATATATAGCCATTCACCAGCTGGCCCACCAGCTGGCCTATACGGAAGACTTTCTAGCTCTGTGACCTTGCTCTGGTCTGCAAAGTCCAGGAATACCCAGAGCAGAGGTAGCGGTGATGAGGCTGTGCGGCCTCTAAGGTACTTCTAGGTGCTGAGTCAGGCACTGGGTAATTAAGCAATGGGCAACCTTTGTTATCTTGGCCCAGAGGTAAGACATTTCCTTGCCAGCAGCCAGGCCTGAATGGGCTCCTGGAACACCTTCTCCATCTAGGAAGGAAGTCTGTTCCAGGCTATCCCTCAGTTAGTGTTGCAGAGTGCTCTAAGTGAGGAGCTTTGCCCAGACCTCTGGCTTCCTGGAGAAGAGCTGCAATGTTCCGGGTGAGCCTGGCTCCTCGTAGCCCTATCTGCAGCTGGAGGACCCCCGGGCTTCACAGATACAGTTGGTCTAATGTGGTGGAGGGTGTAAGAGTCTTCCAGACTCCTCCACCCTGAGCACTGTCTGTCCTGGCCTGGCAGGTTTGGCAACTGTGTGGAGCTGCAGGCATCCACTGCCTTCAACTGGAATGACCAACGTTGTAAAACTCGAAACCGTTACATCTGCCAGTTTGGTAAGGCTCGTCCCTCAGCTCCCCTCTTCTGGTTCCTCACCCTTGAGGTACTGATTGTCCACTCCAGGTTGCTCTAATCAGCTCACAGCACAGAGTTTGGGCACACAGAACCGCAGACGATGTCCTGCTTGGGAACTTTTACCTGCAAGTGTCTGAGGCCCAGAAGGAGGATGGCAGGCTCAGCTTCACATAGCAAGTCCATGCAAGGGCAGGACTGGAACCACATTTTGTTGAGGATTTCTCCAAGGACTCTTTCCTGTGTTCCCTGATTGCATAAAGACCCGTGAACTGTGGTGTAGGGCAGGGGTGCAGCCTAGCCCAGAACCAGCTCCCCGCACCTGTTCGAAGGGTTTAGAGCTCCCCAAAGAATCATGGCTCTGGGTACTTCCAGATTGCATGCTGCAGGGCTCCCATTCCAGGACTTCCTGGGCTGCCATCAAACCTCATGGTGTGCTGCTTCCTTTCCAGCTCAGGAGCATGTTTCCCGATGGGACCTGGGGCCCTGAGGATGGCCAGGCAACTCCACTGCCAGCCCTGGGGGGGAATCCACCCTGCTTGCCTGGCTGCTCCCCTATAAGGAACAAGGACCAGGCTAGGACTTGCATGATTAACATCCCACAAAATCTCAGACCATGGAGGATGCAGGAAATTGGACATAGAGTGGTAGTGAATCCTGTGAAGAAGGGGTCCTCCAGGAATCTCATGGAAATGGATAGCCTGGACCCCTCAGCTTGCTTTTGACTGGTGAGATAAGCTTCAACAAGATGCAGAAGCGGAAGCGAGAGCCAGCGGTCAGAAGAGGTCACTCTCCTCCATCTTGGCCAAACCTTCTGGGACAACTGGAGCTTTTGGGGTGATGCAGCCTGCAAGGGATTAGACTCAGTTATGAATCAGATAGGTTGGCAATTGCTTGTTTCAAAGGAGAATTTAGATGACCCAGGAGGATCCTGGGAAAATGAAATGGACCTATCCTATTTCCTTTGTTCCTTTACTGTTCATCTTATAATCCAGGCCACCTTCTAGATGTTTTCAGGCTACTCAGTAATTTAGAAAATCAAATTCTTTCCCTCACTGAATGTTTTTTGTTCGTATTTTGGTGTGTGTATGTGTGTGTGTGCACACATGCACGCAGGTGGAGTGCTTTCACATCAGAGCTAAAGGTACAAGCAGAATCTACAGTCCCATTCTCTCCTCCAGCTCCTCAAACATCCCAGCTGGCATTAATACAACACAGTGAGTCAGACTCTGTAATCAACAGCCTACATCTGTTAACATTTAAACACCCTCTCTCATACAATCTCACTGAGAAGGGAGTAGTACTATCTACATTCTACAGTTGAAGAAATGGAAGCAGAGAGAGAGGTTGAGTGACTCATCTGAGAAAACACCGTGTGGCTATCATGGAATCTTTCCATACTCTTTTACTGATTCAGCCTGTTTAATGGAGGTGGGATGGAAGGGCCCCCCTGTGGGAAGCCCCAGGTTTACAGGCCGGCTTGCCCAGTATCTCTCCTACTCTTGCTGCCTTTTAGGAGGCAAAAGGGGCCCCTCTCCCACCTTGGTCCTGTCTGGTAATCAGGCACCAGGCACGGGCTTCAACTCTTCCCATGCAGGACATGACTTCTCCATAGGGCAACTAGCCCCGCCCCCACCCCACCACTTCCAAGCTCCAGGGAAAAGGCCGGGGCGCATGCGCATCCTTGAGACCTAGAGCCCACCCTCGCCTCTCTTGTCAGGGCAGGGACCCTTCAGAAAGCTGGTCACCCTCCACCCCCCACCTGCTTCCCACCTGCTGGCCCTTATGACCCTGCCACTGCCACTACTGCCACCTGGTCACCATTTGTTACCTAGTCCATGTCCATCCTTGGGTCTCTGGTGGAAGGTGGAGTGCCCCCAGGTGGGCCCCTTGTGGGTATCACTGATGCCATTTGGCAGCCCAGACAGGCCTCAGACATGAGTGTACGCTGGGGGCCTCTGCGGGGTGCGGGGGGGAGCCCCAGGTTCACGCTCTTTGCCAGAAGGTGGGCCTCAAATTCAGGACGGCTCCCTGTGGGCAACACTGTCCTTGAGCTGTTTTACATAGGGATAACACTCTACCACTTGAGTCACACCTCTACTTCCAGCTTTTTGCTGGTTCATTGGAGTTAAGAGTCTCACTGACCTTTTCTGCACGGGCTGGCTTTGAAACTCAATCCTCAGATCTCAGCCTCTGGAAGTAGGATTACAGGTGTGAGCCACACTAATCACACTGGCTTCAGTGTGATCCTTGTAAGCTTCTATGGCAGGAGCCACAAAGCCTCAAAGCCTTGCCTTTGATAGGTGCTTTGTTCTAGGGGACCAGGATTAACTGACTCACCATGGCTCCGCATGGTCTGCTGGCTCTTAATACTAGCTGGATTTTCTCTATGGTCTGGTCACCTACCAACCTTAGCTTCCTCTGGTTTCCTAAGCAGAAACAAGAGCTCATTGGAAGATACTTGTTAGTGCTCATGAACTCAAGGATGGGAGAATAAGATCTGGGAGAAATCATGTGGCAACGTTGGTCTCTGATTGGCAGAAACTACAGCTAGCACCACTGAAGTAGGACAAAGATGCCACCATCTTTGAAAGCTGATATAGCTGCTGTTGCTGCCACCAATGGGCAAGGTGCTGCCTCTTCCCAGCAGCAGTTTTAATTCAGAATTGGTCAGTGGTTCTGCCTGGAAGAGTCAGGCCAGGTGCTGGAGTCCTAGCTGCAGGAAGGCTAGGAAAGGTGGGCAGACAAAGTCAGGTTCTGTCTCAGCATTGGGGGATATGGAGAATACAGGAAGAAGGTTTGAATGTGGGACATCTCCATTACAGGAGGTTGCTGGTGCATCCAGCAGGACTTGGGCAAGGCCATCTGCTAAGAACTGATTCGCAGGATTTATGGCTCTGTTGCAGTTTCCTCTCTAAAAGGCCTCCTGAGGCTGAGTATCATGGCTCATGCATAGAAGTCCAACTATGTTGAGACATAGGTAGGAAAATCATGATTTGAGGCTGGCTTCAGAAAAAACATAGAAGAGCCTGTCTGAAGAATAACCTAAGCCAGGCGCTGGTGGTTCATGCCTGGAATCCTAGTTACTCGGGGCTGAGATCTGAGGATCACAGTTCAAAGCCAGCTCGGGCAGGAAAGTCTGTGCAACTCTTATCTCCAATGAACCACCAGAAAACCAGAAGTGGTGTAGCTCAACATGATAGCCTTGAGCTGAAGAGCTCAGGGACAGTGCCCAGGCCCTGAGTTTAGCCCCACAATCTAAAACAAAAAGGGATGGAGTTGTGGTTCACATGCTTAGAGTGTTTACAAGTGTAAAGCCCTGAGTTCAAATCCCAGTATGAAAAAGAAGTGCTGGTTGCCACCACTCTACCAACAAAAAGGAAACAACATTTTCCTCCTAACATTTAGCTGTGTGCTTGGTTGGCAACCATAATTTCCACATAAACCTTCAACCAAAATGTGGACAAGGGGCTTTAAATTTGAATTTCAAATCTGTTCAATTTACTTCATTGGAGCCAGGCACTGGTGGCTCATGCTGTAACCCTAGCTACTCAGGAGGCTGAGATCCGAGGATGACGTTCAAAGTCAGTCCAGGCAGGAAAATCCTGAGACTCCTATGTCCAATTAACCACCAAAAAGCCAGAAGAAGAGCTGTAGCTCCAGTGGCAGAACACTAGTTGTGATCTAGGGACAGCACCCAGGCCCTGAATTCACTCAGGACCTGTACACACACTCACAAGTTTGCCTCAGTAGCATTTCATAAAATAAAATATTACTGGCTTTCCAAGCATCGAACAGTCGGGACCACCTCCTCCTACCCAGGAGCCCTGCAGTCCCTCGGGTCAGCCCAGAGAAGATGCCAAGTGTGCTGCCACGTCGTGTTCCAGGCCCATTGCTTCCTGGGCTGCTTTTCTCTTGAGTTAAAGGAAATAACCTGGATCTGGGAAGTTGTTGGTCTGAAGACAATTTTCTGAACTTGAGATTGTTTTGAAAAGGGCGCTGCTTGCTCTGAGCCACCCTGGTTCTCAGCAGTAGCCAGCAAACAGAGGCTTAGCACCGGACAGGTGCGAGGCGTGGGCATGGGGCTTGGCACACAAGCAGGCCAGGGCTGGACAGAAGGCTCAGTCCTGGGCAGGAGGCAAGAGAACACTGGAGAATTAACTCGGACCGACTGGAGCAGAGGATCTTCTCAAAGGACCCGAGGACCACAGGATCTTCCAGCCTTTTGATGGTACCACCCCAAATTCTGAGGCCTGGGCCATGGGACTGATTCTGACCATGGGTTGGGTCGGAAAGAAATGGCACAACTTTCTTGACCCTTGGGATATTTTTGTTTCAGAATATCCGATAGAGACAATTTATCCTTGTCTAGCAGCACATCCAGAATGACTCTCTAGAGTCAGAGTCCAGCCCTAGGTGGGGGACCAGATCTCTCTGAGGCCAGGCCCGGCTGCCCATTGACGGACTGATGCTCTGTCTTCCCCAAAGCTGAGTCACAGGACCGGGCTCTATGTACACAGGGCCCTCTCTCCTGTTCTCTCTTTAGCTATGGATATGGCTGGAGAATCCAGACCTGGCCCAGCCCGGCCTGTCCAGAAGAGGCATCAGGGCACAGACATTTTCTGGTGAGTATATACTGGTAGCCTGTTGGCATGGGAGACTGATTGCTGGCTTGTTTGAATTTCCCACTTGAGTTCCCCTGAGATGGGACAAGGACCCCAGAAGGCTCCCTAAATATGCTTGCCCATCTGAGAATGAGGAGGTCTCTCATCTACAAGTTTTGTCTGTAAACTGAGGGAGTTGATTCAGCACATTCTCGCACCCTTTTCTTTCTACCTTTCTTTCCAAGTGTGAGTACATGTGTATTTGTGTTCTGGAACTGGGACTTGAACTGAGAGTCTCATGCTCTTGCTTGGCTGTTTCTGTTTACGACTGGGCACTTGAGCCATAGCTCCACTTCTGTCTTTTTGCTGATAATTGGAGATAAGAGTCCCTCAGTCTTTTCTGCATGGGCTGGCTTCAAACCACGATCCCCAGATCTCAGAACTGCTGAATAGCTAGGCTGACTGGCATAAGCGACCACCGCCTGGCTCGGGCACCCTTTCTAACTGATGAGTCTAGCCACCATCCTGAGGATTGGGTGGGTTCTGCCTTGCTGGGAGGAGGGGGACACTGGGTGAGCCGTACTGCTGCTAAAGTTACTTAGTGATAGTCTCAGCTCATCTCCCTGGAAGTGGGGGTGGCAAGGCTAGGGTGTGGGTGGCTCCAGCTGGATTTCAAAAGTGGTTATGTCAAATCCCTTCCTGCTAGCCATGGCCTGAGTGGGTGTCTCCCGTAGAGACCCAGTGTGAGGGGCTTTTCACTGCGCTGGTTTGAAAATTGTGGTGGAAGGATTGTCCCCCACAGGTTCCCCTCCTACCCCACACAGTAGCCTTGAGGACCCTTGAAGAGCTGGTTCCCTGCCCACAGAGCTATCTCTGCAGCGGTCTTAGTTCTCTTTCAGTGGGAGATCCTAGGCTTGCAGGCTGCAGCCATTATCCCAGAGGCCGTTTGCCCTGGGGGACAGTGGGCAAGGCCCTCCTCCAGGGTATTAGGTCTCAGTGCCTGCAAAGGGAGGCAGGCCCCTGCCTGGAGCAGGGGGGCTATAGAAGTGCATGTGCCCAGCCTGCTTGTCTCAAGTGGGCAGCTGCCTGTAAAATCTATTTTTCTTTTGCCAGTCCTGGGGCTTGGACTGAGCACTGTCCCTGGCTTCTTTTTGCTCAAGGCTAGCACTCTACCACTTGAGCCACAGCGTCCCTTCTGGCTTTTTCTATCTATGTGGTGCTGAGGAATGGAACCCAGGGCTTCATGTATAAGAGGCAAGCACTCTTGCCACTCCAAATCTCATGCTTTTACACAGTTACCCCTAGCTAGTTAAGACATTTTTGGAAACAGGAATGAGACTAAGAACAGGTTTAAAGGGGAAGGAAAAAGAAGGGAGAGAAAACAAAAAACAGCCCTGTGCATTGGCCGGGAATCGAACCCGGGCCTCCCGCGTGGCAGGCGAGAATTCTACCACTGAACCACCAATGCTGAGACAGTATCTGTGCTTGCAGGAAGACTCAGGTGGTTGACCGACAGCTCGGTGTCGGAGGACGGGGCCGCCGCGTGGACCGGGGGGGGGCGTTTGTGGTCTTGAGACGCTTGTCTTGGCCACTGCCCCCCTCGAGGGAGCACCCCACCTCCCCGCAGAGGGGCCCGCCACTCCCGCTGCGGCGACGCGGGCTGCTTCCCCTCCTCCACCGGAACCGGCTGCCGGGCGCATATCCGGGCCGCCCATCCGCAGCCGAGGCGGGGGTGGCCGGTAATCCCGCGGGCAGGAGGGGAGGGCAGGCCTCGATCCCACCCCAGGGGCCTGCAGGAAGGGGGCGCGAGGCCTGGCGACACCCGAAGCCCCCACCCCGCCAGCTGGCCCCCCTGCCTGTGTGAGGCCTGGCTTGCCTGCTGGCCATCTCCCTCCCCCCCCCCCCCCCCCCCCCCCCGTGGCGCCCGCTTCTGATGGAACTCTTCCCTTTCATCCTTTGCCAGACTGAGATCCAGCAGCCCGTCAGCAGGGCCCGAGGGCCCCCAGCCGAGCCATGGGCAGGTCTAGGCTGACTGACCAGAAATCCGGGGCCCGATTGTGGTTTCCCCTCCTGCTACCTAGAAGGGCCCGGGGGCCCCACCAAGCAGACACCAAGCAGGAGGAGGCTGGTTTGCTGGGATCCTGGTCACGTCCCTGGGTTCTAGCGGGGAATCCTGGCATTCTGAAGGAGAGCTGCTGGCTTGTTGTTTCCCCGAGTTCAACTAGGCACCAAGCAGAGCCCCTGGCCCTGGACAGTGACCCTCCCCTCCCCCTTTTCCATTTGTTTCTGCAGTAATTATGACCCAAACTACCAGCTGCGCAGAGAAGGCCTGCCTTACAGGTGGGTGAGTCTTGCCCCCTGGGTCCTCTAGTGGAACAGATGGGGCAATGGCCTGACTATTGCCCCATCCTGTCCATGTAGGGTGTATGGATACCAGAGGATCCCCCCACTCATCAACCAAGTGTCTACCAAGATTCGGAGGACTCCTGTGGGCCTGGGGGTAAAGAGCAGCTGCAGCCCCTACAAAGCCTCCAGGAATAGCCACCTGCCCTCCGGGCAGATCAAGTGTGAGTGACCGAGCTCAGGCTTTGCCTGTAGAGCTAGGGAGGAATGGGGCAGTCTCACCCAAAGTGAGGGTGAGTCTCTGAGCTCCTGTGGCCTCTGCCCAGCACGGGTACCAACTCCAGCCCCCCTCCCAGCAGTGCACACTGCCGAGCTGCACTCCATCAGGGAGGCCCTGAGCCAGATCAAAGCCCAGGTGGACAGCCTGCTGGAGAGTCTGGAGCACATAGACAGGCAGAGGGATCCGTCTGCAGGTCAGTCACCTGGCACGTGTTCACTTCACGCTCTCTTGAAGGTATGCCCTGCCTGCAAGCCTCCCTTCCCAGAATGCACCTCTTCTCCCCTTGCTCTGGCTCTCCCTGTGGCTTTGTCACAATAGCCCTGTCCACTCGGCAGGGCGCCAGAGCAGTGTCCCACCTCCACTCATCCACCTCCTGCTCTCTGGAGACCTATGGCTCCCTTCATTACTTGCTGGGCCCCCCAAAGGGGGTCCCCTGGCCTTCCAAAGTCGACCATTGACTATTAACTCTCTCTGCACAGAGACAAAGGGCAATGAAGAAAACTGGGGTCTTGAAAATGGAGGCTCCTCATGCAGAATTACTGAGTCCCCACAGGAGCCCAAGGGCCTAAGGGCCCATCCAGAGGAAGCCAGCTCCAAGGGAAACACAGACACTGCACCTGCAGTGAGTGGCCTACCTTCCTTCCCCTCTCCCCAAACGTGTTTGGGTCCATGTGGCTTCCCAGTGAGCAAGGAACACTAATTTACCTGAGTCCTCAGTAGAGACTTCTATCTTAAAGCAGCACCCAGGAGAAGGGGCTATGCCCTGTTTAGTATGCCAACTCAGCTTGGTTGGCTCAAGTGTACCAGAGGCGTTTGCCAGGCATTTGGGTTAGTCCTGGGCTGAAATGTCATCTGGGAAGAAGGGGAGATTATAAAGAGAATGTCACAGGTATGTCGTCTCCCATTCCTGGCTAAGAACCACCTCTTAAGCTTTTAAACCCAAACTCTGTCCTCTTTTATTTTTGGCTGTACTGGTGCCAGAAGTCAGGGCCTTGAACTTGCTAGGCAGGTGCTCTACCTCTGACATGCCTCACACAATGCAGTTTCTGCTTTTTGGGCTGTACTATATCATGTCCCTAGGGAAGCTGTGGCCCATAGATGTTTCTGGATAGAAAAGAATCAAACCTAGAACTGACAAGGGCCCTTTGTGTAGAATTAAAGGGCCCTCCTACATTCCATGGTTTGGTTTTTTTCTCCAGAGCTGAGGACTGAACTCAGGGTCTTGCTAAACCTACACTGCTTCTTAGGTCTAACCCAGCAAGGGCAGGACTGCTGAGGGGAGGGGAATTTGGCAAATTCCTTTCCCCCTCAAAGGTGTGCAGAAGGCCCTGTCTCAGAAGGCACCAAGTGATTGCAGAATGGACTACATGGAAAGGATGCTTTATTTTGCCTGCTGTTTCTGGGTTCCCAGCTCTTAAGAAGAGATGGGGCATGTGCTTCATTACCATGTCCAATCCACAGTACCCCTCTCATTAAAACGAAGTTTAGGCTGGGAATGGGGCTTGGTGGTAGAGTGCTTGCCTAGCATGCATGAAGCCCTGGGTTTGATTCCTCAGTACCACATAAGCAGAAAAAGCTGCAAGTGGTGCTATGGCTCAAGTGGTAGAGTGCTGGCCTTGAGCAAGCTTGGGGACAGTGCCCAGGCCCTGAGGTCAAGCCCTAGGACTGGCAAAATAAAGTCTAGAATAGCCCCATTACAGGGATGGGGGGGGGGGTGTTCCCTAGCTGTGCTATGCCTCCTTGACCACTAATCCATGGTCGTTTTCTTCCACTATAGGTGAAGAACCAAGCATCTCACTAGGGGGCAGCCAGGAGGTGGGAACCCTTCTAGGACCATCAGCTCCATGGGCTGGGCTTTTGGAGGCCTCTCAGCTGCACCCACTTAACCAGAGGCACTCATTCTGGAGCCAGGACAATGGGAGTGAAGGCACAGATCAGCCATCAGCCAGGTGTCCCCCGTGGCTGTGCGGGGGTCGTTTCCCGATGAGTCCTAGGGAGGGAGGCCTGGGACAGCCCAACAGCAGCTCCACATCCTAAATGCTGCCTTAGTCGCTCTGCCACTCCCCATGCACCAGTCCTGGTGGCGTGGAGCACTGTGGCAGCCAGCCACAGTGGTGAAACATCTGCGCTCCCACAGCCTGACACAGCCATTACGGTCCTTGGTGTGTCCCCCCCACCTAACTCCGTCTAATTCTTAACCCCATGCACCCTACACAGCCACCCTTCTGAGTAGGACTTTTTTTTTTTCTTAAAGGCATCTGGGAGTACCATTTTCATGTCTCATTTCTTGTCTTTTTTTTGTTGGTTGTGGTGCTTGAACTCTGGGCCTGGGCACTGTCCCTGAGCTCTTCAGCTCAAGGCTAGCACTCTACCACTTGAGCCACAGCGCCACTTTTGGTTTTCTGGTGGTTTACTGGGGACAAGTCTCAAGGACTTTCCCACCCAGGCTGGCTTTGAACCGAGGTCCTCAGATCTCAGCCTCCTGGGTAGCTAGGATTATAAGCATGAGACACTGGTGCCCAGCACGTCTTATTTCTTTTTTCTCACTAGTATACTAAACATTTCAGATCTGCACTAGAAAAATGTTATGTCAGAAGGAAAAAATAAAATATGTATTTCTTCTTCCTGGTCAGGGATCCTTGTTGTGGTTCCAGAACTCCTGGTCCTTGAGCTATTTTGGCCAGCTCGTCCTAGAGAATTTGAGAAGCACCCTGAACTAACCAAAATTTGCAGGTGGGGTGCAAAGGAACCAAGCTGCCTGGCCTACAGAAAGGCACTCTCTCATGACTTCTTCCAGTCCAGCCCTGAGCACAGAGGATTCTGTTACCCTAAGAGGAAGATCCGATCCTCATGGTCAGTCAGGCAAGCTCTGCCCTATGGATGGGAGTTCTCAATCTCCAACTCTTCCTCCTGGCAGCTTACCTGCCCTCCCCTGTGCCCACCCCCCCCTGCTGCTCAGGGCCTTGCTCCCAGGAGCCAAGGCTGAACAACAGTCAGCCCAGGCCTCCCCTTTCTCACCAGACCTCTCACTGTGTGGCTCTACTGGCCAAGAAATAGGCCGGCACAAAAATGTGAAGAAAACAATTCAAATAGCCCTCCTGAGCCATGATCCTGCCCCCTACTAAGCCCGGGATAGGACACAGCGTACCCTGGGGGGTATGAAACTCAAGTTTTGCCACATTTTAGTGATTGCCCTCAAACTGACATTTGAGTGGGCAGTTTTCTCTCCTCCAAACCACACTCCCCACACCAATTCCTGTAGCTGCTTCACCCAGCCTCTTCAGCTCACACTGGCCTACGGACAGAAACATCAAGTCAGGGCTGTCCTGAGACTGTGACCACAGGGGCCCAAGAACACTCTGCCTGGCTCAGAAGATCCTTGCTCTTTTAAGTCCTGTTATCAAGAACCACAACATAAGACTTTCTCTTCAAATATAAAAAGGACTCTTTTTTATATCTTAGCTAGAGTAGTGGAAAGGCACAGCCTCTCACTTGCATCCTCTGAAAAAAACAATGGCATCCCAGGTACGTCAGAGTCCATGGCCAGCCGGCCCAGGGTCAGTCCTTTACATGACCATCGCTCCAGGTCTCCTGTTGCAGGTGAGTTCAGCTGAAATTCTTCCCAACTAGAAAGTAAGGCTGTTTTCGCAGATGTCTTCAAAGGGTCGCAACTGGGAGCCGGCTCAAGTAGCCAAGTCTCTTTAATGTAAAAAGCTGTTCCAGCCGGGGAGTCCGTACCCCTCCCTACTCAGGAGGCCAAGATCTGAGGATGGAGGTTCGTAGGCAGCCTGGTGGCCAAGTCCCTGAGACTTTAATCTTCAACCACCAAAACACCGCAAATGGAACTTCGGCTCACGAGACAGAGCCCTAGCCTTGGGCAAAAAAGCTCCGGGAGAGCGCAGGTCTGAGTTGTGACCCAGTGCCCCCGCGCCGTTCCCCCACCCCCATAGGCTGCATCAGCTGGGGCTGGATCTCCCCACATCCATCCTCTCAGGTGCGTCAGCTTCTTTAACTCCCGCAGTCAGGTCACGCAGGGTAAGGGCGGCAGCACAGAGGCTCCTGACTTAGGAAGGGGAGGCGGCGCCCCTCCGACGGGCAGCCCGCACCAGACACTGCTGCAGCACCGGGTAGAGCCGCTGGCAGCCCTCGAGGCCCAGGCGCACGGCCTCGGCCCAGCTCTCAGTCTGGCCGCCTTCCCCGCTGCCTAGCACCCCGGCCACCTGGTTGAGGACCGGCATGAGGGCCACGGTGAGGCCGGCGGCGGCGTGCTCCTCCTCGAGCCTCGTGGGATCCAGCAGCCAGGTGGGCGCGGGCCCCGGCGCGAGGCTCAGGCCGCAACCCACCACCAGGTCGTACATCTCCACTCCCGCGTCGGCCAGGGCGAGCGCGGCGGCCGTGAGCGCGGCGCCCAGCGCCGAGCCGCCGTCCTCCAGCAGCAGCGCCGACACCTCGAGCTGCGCGCGCGGGTACCGGCCCAGGCGCACCGCGGGCTCCAGCGCCTCCTGCAGCGCCAGCGCCAGCTCGCGCTCCTCGCCGCCGCCCGGGGGCGCGCGGCGCCGGCGCCCCGAGAAGGGCGCGCGGCGGAAGTCGCAGACCAGGCGGCCGCGCAGCGCGGCCGGGGCTTCGCCCCCCGTCCCGGCCGGGCCGCCGCCGCGCTCCCCGCCCTCGGCCTGGCGCGGGCCCGACACGGCGCACAGCACCTTGGTGCCGCCCGCCTCCAGGTAGGCCGAGCCCTTGGCCTGGCTCAGCAGCCCGGCGCGCGCGTACACCGGCCGCAGCCGCGTCGGGTCACGGGCGGCGGGCTCCTCGTCCTCGTCGGCGGCGTACAGCTGCGGAGGCTGGGACTCCTCCGGCCCGCGGATGCGGCGGTGGTCCCCGGGCATGGCGGCGCACGGCGTGGGAGCCGCTTCCGCCGGCCTACTGCCTGGCCCGGGGCTCTTCCGCCGGCTTGAAGCCGCGCGCTCGCGCGGGGGCTGTCGGGAGAGAGAGCGGCGCGCGGCGACACCGCCCCCTCGCGCCCCGGAGGGAGAACGCACACCGATGTGGGACCCCCCTCCCCACCCCCACCCCCAGTTCGCCCTATCTGGGAGTTGGTGCAATCCACCTTATTCCAAACCCCACTGTGGTAGACTTGAATAAACTGGATTCAGGCCCGGCCAGGGTGTCTATCCTATTTTTAGGTCATAGAAGCGGTAATGATGGAAGAGTCAACAGAATGGAGACAGTAGCTGCCTGGCCCCTGCTAATACCTGCAATACACCCGAGCAATACTAGCATCTGCAAGAGGGATGGGGACCCAAGACAGGACGTTCTTCCTGGGAGGCCAGGTGAAAGGCTCATCTTTGCTGAACTTATGTCTCTCCGTTTCACCCCACCTCATCTGCCGCTACCCCCAATAAACATCCTGCTGCAACCACTCTGAAGGTTCAGGGGGCTGGAGCCAGTGAGGACTACAAAGAGAAACCAGCTAGGGCCATGGCCTGTATTCTAGACACAGACACACAGAGGTTATATGACAGGGGCCCCCTTACAGGAAGCATGGAAATGGCAGGCACCATCAGGTATTGCACATGGTCCTTTTATTCTCTGCAGTTAAAAAGGTTTCATGTCTGCAGACCCAGAATCCTCAAGGTGGGGAGAAAACTTACTGCAGACACCAGCATGAGGATTATTAAATAGCAATTCTTAGGTAGTGGTTCTAGACAGGTGGCGCTGATGTGAAAGGCTCAGAGCAGTAAATACAGAGGGACACTGAGAGTGGCTCCGGGTGTGTTTCAGTTACTGCTGGGTTAGGCTGGATGGGGCTACTCAGAGGTCTCAAAATTCAGCTGTCCTTGTGGCAGATGGAAGGCTTCTGGCTAGGATGATGCATCTGGTTGACAGACACTTCCAGTGAGAGCTGCCTCTCTGGCTCAGTTCTTGACATCTCCTAGGCGGAGCTGAGCAAAGGAAGTAGCCAGCTGCAGCGCCTCCTGCAGGCAGCCCACGTTTTTGCCTGTGGCCTGGGCAGACACATCTTTGCCACCCCCTTTGCCATCCATCAGGCCAGACACTTGCTGCACCCACTCACTGGCTTTCAGGCCGCGGTTGGCTGCATTCTGGAAGATAGGAAGGGGAAGTGGGAGTTAGAAGAGGATGGGTTTGAGGGGTGAATGAAGAGACAGAGTTAAAAGTAGCTACTGACATCCACTCCTACCCTGGGTGATGCTACTAGAGGTAGAGATGGATGGACTCTACCAGGTGTTCTAGGGGGGCAGCCGCTGGCTGTTATCAGAACAAAGGCAAGTGGCAAAGCCAGGTATCAGCCAGTACAGTTAAACATTCTCCATCAAGAAGGCCCGAGATAAAAGGGACTGGAGGTGACAAACAGTTGGGCAGATCAAGCGTTTCCTATAGGGGCTCTACATGCACAAGCAGGCCTTAGCAAACGAACCAAGCTCAGAAGGTACACAGCGGCACCTCCACTGGCACAAGGGACTCAGGGCTTGGAGGCAGGCTGCGGGCAGTGCTCACCTGGGGAACTTGACACAGGCACGTGATCTTGCCAGCCTCGTTGTCCACGGTGAAGAGCATGGCAGATGTCTGAGGGGAATGTGTCTTGAATAGCTTCAAGGCTTCATTCAGAGCCTGTGGACGGAACCTGGCATCAGGCCACAGCTCTAGGCAGGGGACCCCACTCTCCACAACAGTTTGCAGAGCTCCGCCCTTAGAGCACCACCCTAACCCCTTCCAAGAGGGGATGTTGCCCCCAAAGAGCTCAGATGGCCGGGAACCCAAACACAGGGCCCCGCCTACACTCTAGCTCTGAGGTCTGCCTTCTACCTCTGGGGAGCTGTTATCCCTTCTGGCCACCAGATCTCCCCTAGGGCTCGGCCTGACCTCAATCCTAGAGTGACCCAGAGCTACCAAGCCCAGCCATCATCCACCAAAGGGCTCATGAGGCAGGAGGGAAGGGGACATGAGACAGACAGGGCCGGCCTGGACCCCAGTCCCTGGTTGCCTTGGCTGAGGCGCCGCTCTCCATCTCCAGGATGACCAAGGGCTGGTTGGGGTTACTGTCAATGAGCTGCTTCGTCTTCTCCAACACCTGTAACCAAACCCAGGAGAGAAGTTCAGTCCAAGGGCCCAGACCCCCAAAGCCAGGCAGCAGTCCCTCCAGGATCTCAGAGGAAACCTTCTTGGCTCCCTTCCAGCCACCCACCCCGTCAGCACTCACTCGCTTCTGGACATCAGCTTTGCTGGCCCGGTCTAGGTCATCCATGACCTTCTTCAGGGATTTCAGCGTCTCTCGCAGTTCATCTTTCTGCCACTGGGGGATGACGGCCCCAGCCAGGGCCTGAAACCAGGACCAGAAAACCATCTGAGTCTGGGCTACAAGAACCTAGGACAAAGCCCCCGCCCATCCCACTCCTCTTTGTCTGTGAACCAAGCCCTCAAGACTTCATGTTTGCTGGCTTTGAGCAACTGCTGCAACTGTCATAAACAGGGCTGGATGAGAAAGGAGAGGTTCAATGAGGACTCTGATCGCAAATCTGGTCTTGAACACAGTCTGGTAGGGCTTACGAGAAGCCCTAAATACTAAGAAACACCAGGGGGGCTTGGAAACTGGGGTCCCTCCATACTGCCCACAATCCCTCTCAGTGAGCAGCAGGCAGGGCCCAGAGGTCTCTGGGAAGATCCATGGAGTTCCCCTTGCAAAGCTGTACAACAACTGAAGTCCAGTGAACACAAACAGGACCTCAGTGGCTCCTATGGGAAGACAGGTCTTACTCCTTAGACACTAAGAAACAGGTGATACGCAAAAGGGAGTCAGCCTCACCTCACCAAGATCAGCGATCTCCCTCTGAACATCCTTATTGGGTGCGGTCTGGGCCTTCACTTTGGTCTCCATGACACACAGAGACTTCCTTAAGCTGTCCGCCTTCCTGAGGGCCTGGAGGAGGATAGTGAGAGGTGTAACTAGGCAGGTCACTGACGACAGTGTGTGCACAGCTGTGGAAGTGCTCGTGGAAGGTTGTAGGGCATACACCCAAGACACAAGGAGCAAATGCTGGTAGCCTCCTGGCCCAGAAACGAGCTCTGCCTCACCCAGCCATCGGCAAGGTCTGAACACTCACTCAGGCTCAGTGGGGGACTGGGAACTTACCTATAAGGAACACTTTTTACTCTATGGAATGATCAACCCTTAGGATTCGGAACAAACTAGAGTTCCCAGTGCCAGAGCAACCGATCTTTTAAGCGGGCACCTCGCACCAGGTACACTCAAATATCTCACAGAGATTAAACGTGACAGCAGTGGTCACTTGTTTCTGCCAGGCAAGGTAAGTGGAGGACATCTGGCATCTGGAGCAGCCACAGAACGCTGCCTTGTTCACCTAAGCCCCATGCTAGCCCGATCCGCTCACCTTCTGGGCTTCAGCACCTGTGACAGCAACAATCCTCCGGATGCCCTTGGCAATAGCTTCTTCAGTCACAATCACAAAGGCTCCTGCGTGACTTGAGTTCTGCAGATGCCTGAGAGGTTGAACAGAATGGTCATTGTGAAGAGGAAGCCCAGGAGTCACAACAGGAAATGGTGCTTGAAGACCCTCACATTTAAGGCAATTTTCCAAGCATAAGTGTTTAAACAAAGGCAAAAAAAAAAAAAGGGAGAAGAAAGGGACTGGGAATGTGGCTTAGTCGTAGAGTGCTGGCCTAGCATGCACAAAGCCCTGGGTTCAATTCCTCAGCACCACATAAACAGAAGAAGCCGGAAGTGGCGCTGTGATTCAAGTGGTAAGGTGCTAGGCCTTGAGCAAAAGGAAGCCAGGAACAGTGCTCAGGCCCCAGGACTGGGAAAAAAAAAAAAAAAAAAAAGAGGAAGTAGAAGAGCAGACAAAGCTTAGGTTTGAGCTCTGAGCAAGATACCATCTCTCGACTTCATTCCAACTAGAGGAATGGGGATATAGCTTAGTGGTCGAGGATTTTCCCGGGGTATGTAAAACCCTGGGTTTTATCCTTGCATGATGAGCCAAGAAAATGACATCCTCAAAGGTGATGGCAAGGCGACACCCCTTATTGCTGCTCCTCCGGTGGTACTCACGTTCCCCCACAGAATTCAATGGAAGTGAGAGAGCCGGCAGGCCCAGAGGGGTCGTCCAGCAGGTGGGACACCGGGACCCCAATGGAGACGACTCGTACAGGGTCAGGATAGGTCTCATCAAACACTGCCCGCAGGCCCTGGATGGCTTTCGCTGCTGCCAGGGGACAGTCCTGGGTATAGACGGGCTGCCATAAGAAGAAAACAGGAAAAGATGCTGGGGAAAGAACATCTTGAAAGCTGCAGTAAGAGGCAGCAGAGAGAGCACAATTCTGCAGAAAGGATTTGAAGGACTGAACTCTGGTACCTGCCCTGAGCCTTCTGAAATCAAGTGCCACGTGCAAGGCAAGGGAGTCAAGAGGCAGACATTGCTAACTTTGTTGTTAAACTCGAGCCAAGTCTTATGTGAATGCACTGTACATAACTAGAAGAGTCAAAGGAGGGAATACGTCAGGGACCTCCTTTCCCTCTGCACCAAACACCACCGGTACCAAAGGGTCTGGCAGGCACTGCTTTAACCAATCTACGTGCAGGGCAGGCAGGTCATGGTACAGCAAAGTGCGAGCACGTGGACTGCTGGGCCTCTGCTGTAGCAAAGAGTAAGGTTTATGACCCAAGAACTTAGATCGAGGCCAAACTACCTTGGCTGCCTCAATCATCGCATTAGCAATCTCCTCGGCCTTCTTGATCTGTTGGGTCGACATGGCTCCCTTGGCGGTGAAGTCGAAGCGGAGGCGGTCAGGAGCGACCAGTGAGCCTTTCTGATCAGCCTCCCCGAGCACCGAGCGCAGGGCGAAGTTCAGAATGTGGGTAGCTGTGTGGTTGCTCATCACGGGTCTCCGCCGGGGCTGGAGCAGGGAGGTATGAGAAGAGGTCAGACTGCCAATAGTCCCCAACACATGGATGGTCAGGGTGAAAACCCTTAGCAGTGTGCCTATGTGACAAAACTCTGGCCAAGAGGATGTGGGAAGGGATGAATACCACGAAGAGAGGAGTCATGCCCTCCCCTTCTCCCACTGCTAGCGACAGCAATTAACCACGGCCAAATCTGACTCTGTGTCTGTTTTTACCATTGTATTTATTTATTCTTCAATACCTGCGCTTGCACCTGGGCCTCATGCTTGCTTGGCTTGGCATTCTACCATTTGAGGCACGCTTCCAGCCCTGCCTTTTTGCTTGTTATTTTGACAAGCCACATAGATTTTTTTCCTGCCTGGGCTGGCCACCACTTCCTAGAGAGTTCTGCTTCTTTTTGTTTTTTTTCCCTTTGCCATTTCTGTGCTGGGGATCAAACCCAGGGCCTTGAACATGCTAGGCAAGTGCCCTACAACTGAGCTATGGTCTCAGTCCCACCCCCCCACCCCCTTTGTTGAGACAAGGTATCACTGTGTATCCCAAGCTGGCCTTGAGTAATCTCTTCCTACAGTCCTTTGGCCTTGGCATCCCCCACGCTGTGACTATAGGCATATGCCACCACAGCCGGCACCTTAAGAAGAACCTGAGGCGAGGAATGCCATCTGTAGAGGAGGTCTACAGGATGTGCGTGCGAGTCCCTGGTGAAACAACTGTCTTAGGAACACCCAGAGTTATTGTTTGGCTAGTCTAAAGGCAAAGGGGGTGACTGCTAACTAGATCCAACGGGGGAAGAGCATGATGCAGCTCACCTCATCAAGGAACAGCCGGACTTGATCCCCCACTTTCAGGCTGCCATAGATTGTTCCTATGTGCAGCACATACCCTCCTCGCACCTGCGCATTCTTCACGGTAAACTCAGTTTTCTAGGAGGCAAGCAGGAGACCAGTAAATAGTCAAACAGTATCAGTCCTCTAGGTACTTATGTATATAAATTCAAATATATACACTACGTATATATATAAAATGCACATACCTACATGTACACATATGTATACACACACAAACTCCCTTCACACAAACTTGTTATAAAATTATACACACAGGAAGTGGCGGTGTGGCTTAAAGTGGTAGAGTACTATCCTTGATCAAAAGAGCTCAGGGACAGCACCCAGGCCTCAGTTCAGGCCCCAGGACCAACAAAAAATAAAATTATACATATTCTCTAAGAAAAGCTTTAATAGTAACCTGTGTGTATACACATAAATGTGCTACCATTATTTATAGTAGATATACACAAATACAAATAACAATGAGTATCTTAGAGAATTCAAATGCTATTATTAGAAATCAGATGCCTAATCAGATGACCAATCTCGGGGGGGGGGGGGGGGGGGCTGGGAATATGGCCTAGTGGTAAAGTGTTCGCCTCGTATACATAAAGCCCTGGGTTTGATTCCTCAGCATCACATGTATAGAAAAAAGCCGGAAGTGGTGCTGTGGCTCAAGAGGTAGAGTGCTAGCCTTGAGCAAAAAGAAGCCAGGGACAGTGCTCAGGTCCCCAGTCCCCGCCCCAGGACTGGCAACAAAAACAAAACAAATAAACTAAAAAAACAAAAAAACAAAAAAAGACCAATCTGGGGAGAGGCAGAATGTTTGCTAGCAGTTTCCTTAATTATAAGCAAAGGATGTAAGAGCTGAGGGTCAGCCTTTGTACCAGGGTGGCAAGAATTCTCTTACATGGGCTGGGGATATGGCCTAGTGGCAAAGAGTGCTTGCCTCCTATACATGAAGCCCTGGGTTCAATTCCCCAGCACCACATATACAGAAAAAGGCCAGAAATGGCATTGTGGCTCAAGTGGCAGAGTGCTAGTTTTGAGCAAAAAGAAGCCAGGGACAGTGCTCAGGCCCTGAGCCCAAGCCCCAGGACTGGCAAAAAAAAAAAAAAAAAAAAAGAAAGAAACATTAACCACAGAAGCCAACCAGGACCTGTGATGCGTCTGCTCCTTAGGGACCGAGCACCAAGGAGCTAAACAAGCTCCGAGGCTCCGCCCAGCCCTCCCTGACTAACAAGGCGGAAGTGATGGCTCACATCGTCACTGCTGTCATCGATCTTCACGAGGTAGCCTTCGTCGTAGATCTGCCCTCCCTGCTCAGCGTAGAAACAGGTCTTGTCCAGGACCACTCCACACTCCTGGCCGGTGGACACCTCTTCCACAAACATCTTTTCCCTACGCAGAGCCAGCACTGTAGCCACTGTGCTCTCAAACACTGCTCGATGCAAATGCACATAGGGAAAGATAATCAGTAAGTTTGATCACACATTTGCGTGTGTTAGCATCCCACGAGGAGCCTCCTGCCGGCTACACAACCACTCAACCAGAGCTGTACACCCCGCCTTATTCACACATTCTTAGCTGGCTTTTATTGGACTACTTCTCAATTCTTCTTCAGTCCTAATTGTCTAAATTTTATTTTGAAAGCAAGCCCATTAGATTCCACAAAAAAGCTAGCATGCTAGTTTCTCCCTAAAGAATTAACACTCAAGTTGGTGACTCCATTTGTGTCCCAGGAAACGAGGACAGTCACTGACCCAGTTTCCTGGGTTGCAAGCTTCCAGTGTGAGCACTGAGACAGCTCTGAGAAAACTAGACAGGTGGTTATACCTGCTCTCAGAAACGAGCCGGAAACGTGGTAAATCTGACTGGAAATATAATAGTAATAAATTTCCTAGTTCAAGACCACGAAGAATATATTTAGGCCAGGTGCTGGGTGCTCGCACCTGTCATCCTAGCTACTCAGGAGGCTGAGATCTGAGGATCATGGTTCGAAAGCAGCTTGAGAGACTCATCTCCAATTCTGAGAGACTCATCTTCAATTGACCAGCAGAAAGTTAGAGGTGGAGGCATGACTCAAGTGGTAGAGGAGGGCTGGGGATATAGCCTAGTGGCAAGAATGCCTGCCTCGGATACACGAGGCCCTAGGTTCGATTCCCCAGCACCACATATACAGAAAACGGCCAGAAGCGGCGCTGTGGCTCAAGTGGCGGAGTGCTAGCCTTGAGCGGGAAGAAGCCAGGGACAGTGCTCAGGCCCTGAGTCCAAGGCCCAGGACTGGCCAAAAAAAAAAAAAAAAAAAACAACAAATCAAGTGGTAGAGGATCAGCTTTGAATGTAAAAGCAGAAGCCCCTGAGTTCAAGTCCCAGTATCAGCACAAAAAAAAAAAAGACAAAATCAATATGTGACTCACTTGTTTAGATTTTAGTGTAAGATACTGTCATAACAACAAAGCAAAAACATTTCTTGTTTCTCTTTGTTTTTTTTTTTGTCAGTAGTGGGGCTTGCACTCAGGACCTGAGCGCTGTCTCTGAGCTTCTTCATTCAAGGTTAGCGTTCTGCCACTTTGAACCACAGTGTCATTTCTGGTTTTCTGGTTTCCCTGGGCTGGATTTGAACTGCGATCCTCAGATCTCAGTAGCTAGAATTACATACTTGAGCCACCAGCACCTGGATGTTTGTTTCTTTAGAATGCTATTATATGATGCAAAATTCTGTAGCTACTGCGGATCGGTCCAAGGTCTCGTCTTGTTTCCCGGAAGTTTTTACAATGAAGGGAAGTTGGTAAATGAAGTCCCTATAGTTTAATTTTTTTTCTTACAATTTCCTGTAACTATTACTGCAAAATAAGATTAGGAAAACTACTGGCCCAGGGTGTGCAAGAACGAAAGTGCACAGCAGGACTGCAGCACACTGGAGAGGATGTTGCTTAAACTTGAGACTCGTCTCTCAGAATCCCCCACACAGATGGCACAGAAACAGAAGGATCCCCAACAGCCTACCATAGCTGCCACTGGAGTCTGAATGGTAATTATACTTGGGTGAGTCATCTGTGGCTTCCAAACCCTTTGCCCGGAGCTCTTCGATGGCATAAATGTCCAGCATGATGAGGTCTTCCCCACCTGCTCCCTTGCCCTGTGACTTTAGCTGCCAGGAACAGAAACAGGCACTAGTTACTTCAAAATAGGAGAAAACGAGTCTTTTTTAAAGAATTCGAACTTGGAGGTTGGAGGCGTGGCTCAGGATGGTAGAGCGCCAGCCAATGAGTGAAAGCGTCAGATACCAAGTTTAACTCCCATTCTTGGATCCAAAAAAAGAACTTATACTATACAGAAGGTAAAGTATATTCTTTGTTGGAGGGGTGCCTTCTAGCACTGCAGTGCATCCCAGGAGTCTGCCAACAAGATGATGGGAACTCATGCCCAGAAAACTAAAATGCCTCCCACATTACTGCTAAATAGCCCCCGGGAGCAAAAGTGCCACCAGCTGGTGTAGGGAGAGAATTTTGAACTCTTTAATAGAAGGAACGTCGTATTTGCAGTCTCACTCTCCACGCTCTCTACCTGAGCCAGTTTCCTCTCCTCTTCAAAGCCATCCATGTCTACCACCAGGCCCTTCTCTTCAGCAATCAGTCCCGTGAGATCCACCGGGAACCCATAGGTGTCATACAGAAGCCAAGCAGTGTCTCCTGCAGCATGATAGATGTAAGTCAAGATAACATGAGCAGCCCCCTTTCTGTGCCCAGCCCCCCACCCCCGCTCCGGAAGATGATGGGATTAGAGGCAATGCAAATGAGTCTCCCAGTCAGAATACCCATCATGCCCTGGAACACCGACATTAGAAAGCACTAGTGGGTCTCCTGGCAAAGTTCTGTTTCATCAGAACCTTTTCTTTATATATATCAATAAAAAGAAATTCTAGCCGGGTGTCAATGGCTCACACCTGTAATCTTAGCTACTCAGGAGGCTGAGATCTGAAGATCGAGGTTCAAAGCCAGCCTGGGCAGGAAAGTCTGAGACTGTTATCTCTAGTAAACCACTCAGAAAACTGGAAGTGGTGCTGTGGCTCAACTGGTAGAGCACTGGCTTTGAGCTGAAGAGCTCAGGGACAGTGCCCGGGCTTCATGCATGCTAAGCAAGCACTCTACCAATGAGCCACATTCCCAGCCCACACCTCCTTTTAAATGAGCATATATTAGCTAAATAAAGGGGGGATTTCACTGAGACATTTCTCAGTAAGTAGCTAGGCTGGTCTAAATTGTTCTCCTCCCAAGTGCTGGGATTACAGGACTGTACCACCATGCTTGAACTTACACTAGACTCCTAAAAGATTTTTCCTCTGAGACATGAACTTGGGAAAGGATTTTTACTTTTTTCTTCTGTATTGTTTAAATATCTTACTGCAACAGTTTACTCCTTTATTATCTTACTCTAAAAAATCTGACTTCACAATAAAAGCAGTTTAACCATCTTTGCTCAGTGTCAGTGAACATGAGAAGCCTGGGACAGGGTGTGAAAGAGGGATTGCCTTTCCCACAAAGATGTCACAGCCCAGATAGAGGAAGCCACAAGGCAGGCCTTACCCGGAATGGTCTTGCAATCTCCCAGGCTCTGAATTTTTCGGTCCAGGATACGACGCCCCCTGCTTAGAGTCTTCAGAAACTGCACTTCTTCTTCATTAATGATGTCTTTCACCATATCTGGGTCCTTCTTTAGCTCAGGAAATGCATCTCCCTGATAAAGGAGCTCAATGAAGTGAGAGGCTACTCCAGGACCCCCATTACAAACCCATTATTAGTATTTCGTTCCCACCTTGCCCCTTTTAAAGTGTGACTTCATTAGGTAAGAGGCGAGCCGGGAATTACTACCTACCAGGGATTGAACAACAACATCAACCAACGTAGCAAAGAAACCCCTGCTGGCATTGAGTTTCTCATGGGAGTAGCGAACAGCCCGGCGGAGAATCCGTCGTAACACGTACCTGTAAGAGGAAGACACTAATGCCTTGCCCACAACATTCCCAGCTAAGGGTTGTCCTAGGCCCTTTGGAATTCTACCCAAAGTAATATGACCAACTTTCGGTCCTGCTCTTGCAGACATTTTCTTCTAGCCTAAGCCTGCATCTCTCTGCATTCTCCAAGGTCACTGTGTTAGTTCAAGCATAAACTCAGTAACCTATCTACAACTACACGTCAAGGATTACCCAGGGAAAACCCTAGTTTTGTTATCCTTCAATGTTTGGCTATAACAAGAGGCAAAATGAGAACATATGCATGTGATCTTATGCCCTGTCTGTCAATAATGGGTTTCTTGGGGCTACCTCAACACTTGTCCCTAACCAGCCCCTGCCAAGATCCCATCAGACAACCTCAAACAAAATCCTTACCCTCTGTATTTCTCCACAATTTAAAGTGGCATATCTTAAAGATAACCTGAAACACTTCAAACCCAGCCCGAGTGTACCATGCACTCACCCTCGCCCTGTGTTGTCAGGCCGGCCGCCGTCAGCCAGGGCCACAGTGATGGTCCGAGCGTGGTCAGCTAGCACCCTGTAGGCCATGTCAATCCCGTCCACGTCGTCAGCACCGACTTTCCCAGTGTATGGCCGGGCCCCTGTGCCCTACAGGGAAACACAGAAGGTGGCCCATTACCAGAGAGCCCTTGTGGTGCTCCTCTGCCCAAGGAGGTTTCCAGGGAATTGAGAAGCATCTGGAGAAGAATGACTGCACCGCGAGATCTCATAAACCCAAGAGAGGTGACAGCGAGGGAGTAAAGAGCCAGTCCTCTACGCTCACCAATACAACCTCATGCTATTAGCAACGAGGCAGGCAACAGGTACCCTTGGGTGGCAAAGCACCTGATCATTTATCTTTGACAGTACTGAGAGTCCAGCCTGCAAACTTCCACAGAACTCTCACATTTGTAACAGGACTAATACCTTCTGAATGGCTTCAAAGTAAGGAACAAAAAGGTCCGTGTCATAGTTGGACATCTTGTTCTGTAACACAGACACCAGTCGCTCCAGGCCCATCCCTGTATCAATGCTTTTCTTGGGAAGAGGTTTCAGAACCCCATCGGCCTCCCTGTGGGAATCAGAGGAAGAGGCAGTTGAGGCGGGGACGCTCCAGGAAAGGGACTGCTCGTAGTAGGAGGGGACTGGGACACAGGGGACTACCTGTTATACTGGATGAATACGAGGTTCCAGATCTCTAGAACGTTGGGGTCATCTTGGTTGACAAGGTGTGCGGCGTCCCGACCACCAATGCGGTCATAGTGGATCTCACTGCAGGGGCCACACGGGCCGGTGTCACCCATCTCCCAGAAGTTATCCTTCATGTTACCAGGCAGGATTTTGGCGTCATCCAACCTTCATGGAGCAGGGAAAATTAAGCCCAGGTATAGTCAATGATAAGGATTCTGCCTGGGGCTGGGAATATGGCCTAGTGGCAAGAGTGCTTGCCTCGTATACATGAAGCCCTGGGTTCGATTCCTCAGCACCACGTATACAGAAAAAGCTGGAAGTGGCGCTGTGGCTCAAGTGGCAGAGTGCTAGCCTTGAGCAAGAAGCGAGGGACAGTGCTCAGGCCCTGAGTCCAAGCTCCAGGACTGGCAAAAAAAAAAAAGAATTCTGCCTGGATTTCCTTTTACCACAAAAGGAAATCTTTACGATTTTCATACATAAGTCCCATTCTTGGCAATTATTCAGATTAAGCCTATGTACAAATTCATCTAAAGAGACAGCATGTGATCCTTTCAAGTAGGACTATAATAGAATACTGACACATGTGCTATAGTCAGAACAAATAAAATATACAATGATATGCATTTAGCCTAGAAAGGAACATAGGAAAATGAAAAAGTTTACGCTGAATAGGATCAGATTTTTTTGGGGGGGTGGGGGGGGGACTGAATTCAGGGCCTGGGCACTGTCCCTGAGCTTCTTTTGCTCAAGGCTAACACTCTACTACTTGGGCGCCACAGCTCTGCTTCTGGCCTCTTCCTCCTCCCTCCTCCCCCTCCCTCTTCCCCCTCCTCCCCTTCCTCTTCCCCCTCCTCCCCCTCCTCTTTCCCCCTCCTCCCCCTCCTCTTCCCCCTCCTCCCCCTCCTCTTCCTCCTCCTTGCCAGTCGTGGGGCTTAAGACTCAGGGCCTGAGCACTGTCCCTGGCTTTTTTTTTTTTTTTTGCTGAAGGCTAATAGGGCACTCTGCCTCTTGAGTCACTGTGCCACTTCTGGCTTTATCTGTTTATGTGGTGCTGAGGAATGGAACCCAGGACTTCAAGCATGCTAGGCAAGCACTGTATCAGTAAGCTATATTCCCAACCCCTGGCTTTTTTGGTAGTTTATTGGAGATAAGAGTCTCATGGACTTTCCTGCCAGGGCTGGCTTCAAAACGTGATCCTAAGATCTCAGGCTCCTAAGTAGCTAGAATTACAGGTGTGAACCAGCTTCTTTTTGTTTTGGTGCTATTTGATACCATTATATTTGCAAAAGAAATACCATTGTCTCATATATAGAATACCACTCTATAGAAAAAGGCAAACATGGGCTGGGGATATGGCCTAGTGGCAAGAGCGCTTGCCTCGTATACATGAGGCCCTGGGTTCAATTCCCCAGCACCACATATACAGAAAATGGCCAGAAGTGGCGCTGTGACTCAAGTGGCAGAGTGCTAGCCTTGAGCAAAAAGAAGCCAGGGACAGTGCTCAGGCCCTGAGTCCAAGGCCCAGGACTGACAAAAAAAAAAAAAGGCAAACATGCAAAAAAGACAAACAGGGCTATAAAAATTATATATATATTAAAGGCCTGGAAGATGAAATACGGAAGATCAGTCTATTAACAATATTACCTTAGGGACCTTCATTTACATTTTTATTCTTCTATATGATTTGAATTTTTACATGTGATGATACACATTTCTTTCTTTCTTTTTTTTTTTTTTTTGCCAGTCCTGGGGCTTGGACTCAGGGCCTGAGCACTGTCCTTGGCTTCTTTTTGCTCAAAGCTAGCACTCTGCCACTTGAGCCACAGCGCCACTTCTGGCCATTTTCTGTATATGTGGTGCTGGGGAAATGAACCTAGGGCTTCATGTATGGGAGGCAAGCGCTCTTGCCACTAGGCGATATTCCCAGCCCTACACATTTCTTTTGTCAGTCATGGGGCAATGTATTCTAAGTCCTGTGTCCCTGGCACTGTTTAATCACTCTTAGCAAATGGGTTGCACACTTACCCTAAATTTTGCCAGATCTGTTTGCATTCCAAATCTGGTTCTAAGCCAGCTGCTTCATCCCCACCAAAGTAAGTAACATAGAGTCTTTCAACTGGAATACCAAACTCCTGGGTCAGAAGTTCCAGAGCCATCTTACATGCCAATTCCTACCAAGAGAGCAAGAAGATAAATAGAAAACACAGCCAAACCAAATATATGTCATAAGTGCAGAAAGAAACTAGACCCCGAGGGCTAAGAACATGGTTCAGTGGTAGAGTGCTTGCCTAGCATGCATGAAGCCCTGGGTTCAATTCCTCATACCACATAAACAGAAAAAGCCAGAAAAAAAGAAAGAAAAGAAAAGAAACTAAAGCCTGAGAACATGAATTCAAAACTATAATATCTTTGTCATACATTCAAACTGATGGTCAACTTTTTTTTTTTTTTTTTTTTTTTTTTTTTTTTTTGCACCAGTCCTGGGCCTTGGACTCAGGGCCTGAGCACTGTCCCTGGCTTCTTCCCGCTCAAGGCTAGCACTCTGCGCCACTTAAGCCACAGCGCCGCTTCTGGCCGTTTTCCGTATATGTGGTGCTGGGGAATCGAACCTAGGGCCTCGTGTATCCGAGGCAGGCACTCTTGCCACTAGGCCATATCCCCAGCCCCTGATGGTCAACTTTTGTAAGAAATTCTAAATAGAGCCTGAAACCATCAAGTTGTAGATACTTCTAGGTAGTCTTACAAGTACTGAATTCCTTTCACGTCTGCATCCTCTAGATGACTGTGTTTCATGTTTTAAAACAAGTAAAAGTAGGGGCTGGGGATATAGCCTAGTGGCAAGAGTGCCTGCCTCGGTATACCCGAGGCCCTAGGTTCGATTCCCCAGCACCACATATACAGAAAACGGCCAGAAGCGGCGCTGTGGCTCAAGTGGCAGAGTGCTAGCCTTGAGCGGGAAGAAGCCAGGGACAGTGCTTAGGCCCTGAGTCCAAGGCCCAGGACTGGCCAAAAAAAAAAAAAAACAAAAACAAGTAAAAGTAGAATCTAGTTCCCTAAGGGGAAATGACCTATTTTCTCAAAACTCCCAGAGTTCTCCTGTGCTGGACTTACCTTGAAGTAATCTCCAAAGGACCAGGAGCCCAACATCTCAAAGAAGGTGTGATGGTAGACATCCTTGCCCACATCATCGAGATCATTGTGTTTACCCCCAGCCCGGATGCATTTCTGGGTATTAGCAGCTCTGCTCAGCTTTGCCATAGGATGAGTCGGATCAATTGTGTTCAGAAAGATGGGTTTGAACTATAAAAAAGAAAGAAAGAAAGAAAAAGGATGAAGACAGCACAAGGAACCTCAATGAAAGCTGTTGATGAATAGGAGATTAAGGGGAGGTAGGAAAAGAGAAAGCAAATAGAGAAATAAAATAAATGCATATCTGAAATATTATAGTGGAACTTTTCGTGTACAATTAATACACATTTCAAAAATAAGAATACCAGGAAAGTAAAACAGACTCTGATGGCGTAGAGCAGGAAACAGCAATACAAGAAAAGTTAATGAAAAGGGTAAATGAGAATGAATACAACTGAAGTCATTTATTTACACGTGTGCAAATAGAACAGTGGAGGTGGCTCATGCCTATAACCCTAGCTACACAGGAAGTTAAGATCTGAGGATCGCGGTTCAAAATCAGCCCAGGCAGGAAAGTCACTGAGATGCTTATCTCGAATTAAACACCAGCAAATAGGAAGTGGTGTTATGTCTCAAAGTGGTAGAGCACTAGCCTTGAGCAAAAGAGCTCAGGGACAGTGCTCAGGCCCAGAGTTCAAGCCCCATGCCATTCCCCCCCCCCCAAAAAAAAATAGAGCGACGGAACCTGCTGACATTATTTTAAGAAGGGGCAATGAAGGCTGGGAATATGGCCTAGTGGTAGAGTGCTTGACTCCTATACATGAAGCCCCGGGTTTGACTCCTCAGCACCACATAGAAAAAGTCAGAAGTGGCGCTGTGGCTTAAGTGGTAGAGTGCTAGATTTGAGCAAAAAGAAGCCAGGGACAGTGCTCAGGCCCTGAGTTCAAGCCCCAGGACTAGGAAAAAAAAAAGGCCAGATCAAAGGCAGCTGACATTGGAACAACTTCTTTCTGCATCTAATTCCCTAAAGGTCCCCACCTCTTCCAGTGCCCCCACTGCTCAAAGGCTGGTTAGAACCGAATCGCCAAAGGCTGCCTTGTGAAAGGTGGGCTTCTTGACAAGTCTCCGATGTCCAGAGCTTGTATCATCTTTCTGCGTTTGTTTTTGTGGATGCATTTTTTTGGCAGTCCTGGAGTTTGAACACAGGGCCTTGCACTTGCTAGGCAAGCTACGCTATTATATCATTCTTCTGGAAGAACCTATTCTAAAACTGATATGCTGTTTTGGGCAGAAAGGTGATGGGAGGAAAAACAAAACTGAGAGTAAAACAAGTATGAGTTGATGAAGGACTGAATGTGGAGGGATGGTATTTCCTACCATCTACCTAGCAAGTGCAAGGCCTTCTGTTCATACCTCAGTCCTGCCAAAACCAATACATGCTAACAATAGCTAAAGTTTCAAAGTCGATGTGCCAAGTTGCATTTTAATTGCATTATGGATTATCTATTCACTTCTCATTGTAAGCACTATTATGGCTCCTCATTTCTCAGTCAAGTTCATGACATAAAGTCACAAAATAAGTGACAGAACTGGGATTCCAAATCCAGGAGCTGTGTTTTCAACCCGCCAGTGCTCTGCTGACTACTATATGTACAGACAGCCAAGAAGAAAGGGGAAAATCTTTACCTGGTTCATGCCTGCATTGGCAAAGAGCAAAGTGGGATCATCCAATGGGATGGTGGCAGATGAATGAACATAGGTGTGTTCATTTCTCCTGAAGAAATCAATAAACCGCTTCCGGATTTCCCTCGCTGTTAGGGGCGAGTCCATCTTGAAAGTCACCTCAAAGAACTAACCAAAGGGGGAGAAATGAAGAAAAATTAAGAGAATTGAAATTACAAGCAAGCATTACACAAGCCTCCTGGCTTTTCATGCCAAGTCAAAGCAGGACACAGGGTAGCTGTGTGATCCTAAAACCTGTATGTTATAAGGTCCAAGGCTAAAATCATCAAAGCAAAAACTGCCGTGCCAGCAGAGAGCAGCCCCATCCATTCCTTCTCCCCTTGCCAACCTCAACAGGCTCAATACAGCATTACACAAAGGTAGGACTCCCCGTCTAGGTTGTAGGAGATGAGAACCAAGTCATCCATATAATCTAAAAGGTCTCTAGAGTTCAAAACCAGCCTAGGCAGGAAAGCCCATGAGACTCTTAACTCCAATTAACCACCAAAAAAGCCCAAGAGGAGTTGTGACTCGAGTGCCTTGAATGAAAAAGCTAAGGGACAGTGCCAGGCCTTGAATGAAACCACCAAGGGACAGCACCAGGCCCTGAATCACGCACGCACACACACGCACTCACGCACACATACACACACACACAGCTGAACATGACCCTAAGGGACAGTGTCAGGCTGTGGATGAAAACACTAAGGGACAGCACCAGGCCCCGACCCCCCCCCCCACACACACACAGAGCTGAACATGACCCTCCGGGTTCACGGTATACTATTCTGTAAGAATTGAGAGAGAATGGCTTCCCACAGGACTCCCTCCATGTGGGCCACCCAAACCCAGGCCTGTCCCCCTAGACGACTGAGGTCAGGGAAGATAAAACCTTAGCTTTGGGCAAACACATGATGGCAGCCGTGATCTTCCTAAGGTCTTGCTTGGTCCTCAGCAGGCACACCGAGGCCGCCCCACCTCCAGCGCTCTAAACCACCCCTCCACGCCATCCTCAAGTCCCCCCCCCCCCCCCCCCGGCAGCCCCGGCCGGGCTTCCCTGGGCCCGGAGACGTGGCCCGGGGGCCCTGCTGCAGCTGCCGCCCTTATCCTCCCAGGTCCCAGGCTCCTCTCACCGACGCCGCAGTTGCCGGGCCACACCCGCTTCCCCCCTAGGGTGCGGGTCTCGAACCACTCGCGGTGCCCACCAACCAGGCGCTCACAGCAGCTCGCCCCCTTGACCGCGCAGAGGCGCATGCGCACAGCAGCACCCGCCTACGACAGTCATCGGCCAGTAATCTGCACGGCTCCATCTAATCAGAGCCCGCAGCTGGAAAGCGCCCGGCGACGCCGGAGCACGGCCCGTTGCTATTGGTCGTGCACATGCCAATCAGCCTGGGCGCGAATCAACTTCCTAATCGGTTTCTGGGAAGGCCGCTGCACTAGGCTGATGCAATGGCTGGGAAAGACGGGAGGCGGAGTGTCACGTGTGCCCTCGGGGTCTGGGCTCTTGGACACCCGGCATTTTGCCTTTCCCTTTTGCAAAGTCGTTCATAGTGAGCAGTTATCAAGAAGCACGGGCCATGAGTTTGGTAGAAGTCACACAGGTCTTGGTTTAGTTCTCTTCATAGTTAGAACTAAATGCTATGCAAAACCCACAGATAATTTTTGGTCGGTTCTTGGGGCTTGAACTCTGGGCCTGGGCGGTGAAAGGATATGTCCCGGCCATCCCAGGGACCATGCGGAGATAAGCACAGACAGGAGAAGGTTCATAAGGAGGTTTATTAGTGGGGCCATAGTTCCCGCGGGAGATGGAGGTACATGGGGTCTGCACCTTATCCAGGTGGCAGCTTCTCTCTCTGGGGGTGAAGGGGAAGTAGGTGGGTAGTAGGAGTGGCTCATTAGGTATGGGTGGGTCTGGGGGCTAGTGGGAGGAGCTGGGGACCTGAGGCTAAAGAAATGCTAGCAGGCGCTGTCCCTAAGCTCTTCTGCTCCAGGCTAGCGCTCTACCACTTAAGCTACAGCACCACTTCCAGTTCTCTAGTTGGTTGATTGGACAGCCTCAGGGACTTTCCTGCCTAGGTTGTTTTCAAGCCGTGATCCTTAGATCTCAGCCTCTGGAGTAGCTAGGATTACCGGCCTGAGTCACAGGCCCCTGGCAGAACTCAAAAGTTCTTACTGTGACCCATTCACAGAAGTGGAAACCATCTTGCCCAAGTTCATACAACACAGATGTATGGTCAAGATGCAAACTTGTGTCTAACTCCAAGCTTGTAACTACATGATTCCAAATTACCGGGTATATCCAAATACATAGGTATAAAACTGAGCTGCTAATCCTAGCTTGGTTAGAGACATGGTAGAATATTCCTTTTATTTTTAATGTAAAATAGCATCCTGGGCTGGGATCGTGGCCTAGTGGTAGAGTGCTTGCCTAGCATGCATGAAGACATGGGTTCAATTCTTCAGTACCACATAAACAGAAAAAGCCAGACGTGGCGCTGGAGCTCTAGTGGTAGAGTGCTGGCCATGAGCAAAAGGAAGCCAGGGACAGTGCTCAGGCCCTGAGTTCAAGTGAACCCCAGGACTGGAAAGAAAGAGAGAGAGGGGAAAAAAGCCAGACGCCAGTGGCTCATGTTGTCATCCTAGCTACTCAGAAGGCTGAGATCTGAGGATCACGGTTCAAAGCCAACCCCAGGCAAGAAAGTCCATGAGACTCTTACCTCCAATTAACCACCAGTAAACCGCAAGTGGCACCGTGGCTCAAGTGGTAAAGCACTAGCTCAGGGACAGTGAGAAAGCTCAAGGACCGTGCCCAGGCCCAGAGTTCAAGCCCCATGATGGAAAAAAGAAAGCATCCTATAAAAAGAAATCAAATTCAAAAGCTCAGGAAAAAAATAAAACATAGCAGCTCAACCACAGCAATCAATCATTCTTGAAGTGCATAGTATGGTCCAAGCTCTTTTTGTCTTTTCTTTCATCCTTTTTCTTCTCTTCTTTCCTGAAGTGCCAGACTTTGAAGTCAGGCCCCACTTTACCACGTGAACCCCACTTTACCACGTGAACCCCACTTTACCACGTGAACCCCATTTTACCACATGAGCCCCATTTTACCATGTGAACCCCATTTCAGAATTGAACCCTGAGCCAATCAGGTTTGTACCTGTGTCCTAATCTTGCTTGCACAGCTGATTGTTGTAACCTTGTTCTTTGCCTTTATAAGCCCTGTGTAATCACAGCTCGAGGCTGCCTCCTAACCTCCGCTGTGTTGGTGGGTAGGACGAGGCCCCAGTTACAACTCGCTTAAATAAAGCCTTGCCTTGCTTTTGCATTTCGGAATGTTTGAGTCTTGGTGGTCCTCTTGGTGGTGGTTTCGCGACTTGGCACAACATTTCCTTTTTTTTTTTTTAATGTGTTTGTAGCTTAGGCTTTCCTCTAGCATTTGATTCTTGCAACAATCTTAAAATGAGTTACTGTAGCTCTATCTATTCCCCGCCCCCATCCCCACTCTTAACTTTTGTTACTGTCGATAGAATCCAGGGTCTCCAGCAAGTTAGGCAAGCCCTCTTCCCCTTCTCCTTGAAGGGTGCATTATCACCGGCGATGTATTCTTTCACCAAGTGTGTGTGACTACGCGTTGTCCTTAAGGATCAACATCTTGAAACCCAGACAGGGCCCGGCCCTGATGGAATTTCCCAGTAAAGAAGACCCACTCATAGACAAAGGACAAAGGTCTGCACCTCACAGCGCCCCCTGCTGGATTCCAGCTAGCGCAGGTGTTTTTGCTTCCAAAGTTCCTTAGTGCGCATGGGCAAGTATTGTCCCACTTCCTCTCATTTGATTGGCTGGGCGGGACCAGCTTCCAGCCCTCACCCAATGAGGTTGGGGCTTGGCCTGGACAGTGAGCGGCCGTTGGGGGAGAGTAACCGCCATGTTGAGTTGCGATGGCTGGGGCTGCTGGCCATGTCCGAGGCCGATCCCGGGGGCTGTTTGCACTCTCCCTGCCCGTGAGAGGCGTGAGTATCTTGGGGTGGGGGGCAGGTAGATGTAGATTCTGTTTGTCCATCTTTAGGGAGCCTGTGGTGAGGGAGGCGGGAAGTGAATCGTAATAAACTTGCTAGGGCCGCGTTGCCGTCATCGCTGTCACCAGGCCCTGAGCCCCAGGCCGTCGCCGCTGTGTTCATTCCTCTTAACGGGAGTTGGGTGCTTAGGATAATTTCCGGGGAAAACAGGCTGCTGAGGCCACGTGGGAGTAACAGCGAGGAGTGAATGTAAGCCCAGGGTCCTTTCTGCTCACCCTTACTTCGGATACCGCACATTCACTCGTGAATGTTGGGGGTGGACGTGGGAGAGTCGAGAATCCTAATGAAGTTGCTGTTGTTGTTTTGTCAGACGTGGGGCTTGAACTCAGGGCTTGGGTGCTGTCCCTGAGCTCTTTTTGCTCAAGGCTAGAGCTCTTCCACTTGGAGCCACGGCGCCACTTCCGGTTTTCTGGTGGCGAATCGGAGATCCGAGTCTCACGCACCTTCCGGTTCCGGCTGGCTTTGAACCGCTATCTTCAGATCTCAGCCTCCTGGATAACCAAGGTTAAAGGCATGAGCCATAGGTGCCTGGGCTCTAATGATTATTATTATTTTTTTATGATTATTTTTTTAAGTGTTTAGTAGAAATAGTAAACCATGCCACCTATGTGCAAACTCAAGATGGCTGTTGTCTCTTGGATATGTTGGGGGTAGGGGTTGGGTGGGGGGTTGCGTCAAGCTATACCTCCAGATTTCAGGCTTCTTAGTAGCCAGGCTTACACATGTAAGCGACTGGTCCCTGCGCTTGTTTTGTTTTTAAGGTACTGATATTGAACCCAAGGCCTAGCATGTGCTGTAGCACTAAGTTATACCCCGAAGCTTTCAGCTAAATCTTGTTCATTGCTCAAGCCCTGTGGTGGAAACCTAGATATTTGTTACATCTAGGTATACATTTAACATATCTCTATATACATTTGTTGTATCTAGGGAGGCTGAGATCTGAGGATCAGGATTCGAAGCCAGCTGTAGTGGGAATGACTATCCCATAATTAGCCAGCAAAAATGCTAACCTGGAGACATGTCACAAGTGAAAGAGCACAAACCTTGAAGCACTGAGTTCAAGCTTCTGTTCAGAAAAGTTGTTCCTAATATGTTTTGTATTGCATGCATTTTCTGTAGTACATATACAAAGTATGTATATATATATATGAGTTCATTTGTTGCACTTAGTGTATCCTAATATATACAGTCTTGCACCTTGGGTGATTTAATTTTTTTGTGCTGTTTCTGAGACTTGAACTCAGGGCATGGATGTTGTCCCTCCCCCCCCCCCCCCCTTTTGCTCAAAGGCTAGCAGCTTTACCATTTTTTTTTTTTTTTACCTCAGCTCCACTTCCATGTTTTTTTTTTATTTTTTGTCAGTCCTAGGGCTTGGACTCAGGGGCTAAGCACTGCCCCTGGCTCCCCCCCCCCCCGTTTTTTTTTGTGGTTAATTGGAACCAATAATGTTACACACTTTTCTGTGCAGGCTGGCTTTGAACCATGATCCTTAGATCTCAGCCTCTTGAGCAGCTAAGATGATGGGTGCGAGCCTCCAGTGCCAGCTCCAGGGTTGCTTTGGACTTGAGTTATGTTTGTCATGGTTCTCAATCTGCATTTGCCTTTTTCTTTTTGTACATCATCTGCCCACCATTGCTTGAAATAAACTTAATTTCATGGAATACTGGTAAAATGAGAGTTGGGATTCATTCTTAAATCGCAGGGGACAGCTCGCTTATGCTAATGGTTTTGTTGGGTATATTCATGGTGCTGGGCAGGAATATCATTTTTCGTTTTTTTCGGTCGAAAGGACAATTAACTTGGAGCCTAAGTATTTGAAAGGAATAGCTTATACCCAGGGCTGGGGTGAAGGTGGAGCGCCTGACCCCAACCTAAGGGAGGGCCCTGAGGGGGGCGGGGCGGCGGTGCTGGCGGCGACTCGGGCGTCCATTGCGGCGCGCCGCTTCCGGTCTCGGGTGGCCCAGCTCATGTCCCCCGCCCCCCGGAGCCGGGTTCCTGCTCGCCGCCACCCACCGGAGCCCACGATCGCACCGCGGGCGAGGCCGCCAGCGCCCCACCCGCTCCCGGGACCATGGCCACGGACTCGTGGGGCCCTGGCGGTGGACGAGCAGGAAGCGGCGGCTGCGTCGGTGAGTTGGCCTGCCAAGTGAAAGGTGGGGCAGTGGTTCTGACGGGGGGCTTGGCCCTGGGAAAAGGTGCTCGGTGGGAAGGTGGGTCGCTGCCGGGATCGCCACAGCAAGGATGGAGCCCGGGCCGTGAGCTGGCTCTCTTTACCGATCCGCCCCCCGAGTTAGGAAAGGCAGGTAGGCTTTCCGGTCCCCAAAGCGCCAAGCCACCCGCCTGTTTTCCTGGGATCAGAGCGGGTCGTGGTGACCCAGAGCGCCGGCGCGCCAGGCCCGTGTCTCCCCCTCTCCCTGTGCCTGCTCCCCTCCCCTCCCCTCAGTCGGGCCAGTCTGGCCAGCTGTAAATCCCCTCCGGATGAGCTTCACAAAAATAGTAAACAAGGTGTGAGCTAAACATTACTGTGCAGATCTCTTGCAACTAGACATTCTGAGTTCTGGTAGTGCTTTGAAACCGACTTTTCTCCTTCCTTTTTTTGGTCCTAGACCGGGACTCGAATTCGATACCTGACACCTCTCACTCATTGGCTATGGTTCTACTAACTGAGCCATGCCTCAATCCCCTGAAACCTACTTTTAGTGTACATGTCTGTGAATTCCTTGAGAAGGGCCTTAAAAACCAAAACTAGCTAAGCGCCGGTGGCTCATGCTTGTAATCCTAGCTACTTAGGAGGCTGCGATGTGAGGGTGAGGATCACGGTTCAAAGTCAGCCCTGGGCAGGAAAGTCTAGGAGGTTCTCATCTCCAATTAACCACCAGAAAACTGGAAGTGGCTCTGTGGCTTAAAGTGGTAGGGTGCTAGCTTTGAGCAAAAGAGTTCAGGGACAGTGCCCAGGTCCTAAGTTCAAGCCTCATGACTGACAAGCAAAACCGAAAAAAAGAAAAGCCTTACTTAAGCTCATGACCCCCTCCTTCTGTCTTTGTCTCTCTCCGGCTTTCTGTCTCTGTCTGTCTGTCTGTCTGTCTGTCTGTCTGTCTGTCTCTCTCTCTCTCTCTCTCTCTCTCTCTCTCTCTCTCTGCAGCTTTAGTTTTGCATATTTTATTTATTTATTTTTTTGCCAGTCCTGGGCCTTGGACTCAGGGCCTGAGCACTGTCCCTGCCTTCTTCCCGCTCAAGGCCACCTGAGCCACAGCGCCCCTTCTGGCCATTTTCCGTATATGTGGTGCTGGGGAATTGAACCGAGAGCTTCATGTGTAGGAGGCAAGCACTCTTGCCAGTAGGTCATATCCTAGCCCTAGATATTTTATTTTTTGAGACAATTTCTGGGATCATGATTCTCCCACCTCAGGTTCTCTGAGCTGGGACTCCTGCTGTAGTCCACCGATACTATTTTTTAAAATGGAAGATAAAGTTAGAAATATAAAACAGTGATTCTCACTGGGCTGGGGATATGGCTTAGTGGTAGAGTGCTTGCCTCACATACATGAAGCCCTTGGTGGGGCTGGGAATATGGCCTAGTGGCAAGAGTGCTTGCCTTGTATACACAAAGCCCTGGGTTCGATTCCCCAGCACCACATATACAGAAAACGGCCAGAAGTGGCGCTGTGGCTCAAGTGGCAGAGTGCTAGCCTTGAGCAAAAAGAAGCCAGGGACAGTGCTCAGGCCCTGAGTCCAAGCCCCAGGACTGGAAAAAAAAAAACAAACCAAAAAACCCCCAAAACCTAGTGAGTCCACCTATTGCATAGATCTTGACAGTGACTCTTCTCACACCTTCATTAGGGAGACTGTTGACTCAAAATCTTTTAAGTGACTTTTCCTGACAATTTCTCTCACCTCTATTTTCTCCGTTTCATTTAGTTGAGCAACTTGCATCTTAAGGAAGAGAAAATCAAACCAGACATCAATGGTGAGTAACTAAAAGCTGGTTTGAAAACAAATGTTATCCCTTTAGTACTTCTTTGGCATAGCAGCTATCTGGGAAAGAAATTGTATTTTATAACTTCATAAAAAACTAGCAGATCCTGGCATTCATTTGATTTATGTAGGAATCATTAAAGTGGGTTATATGACCAAAATGTGTGTAATGTAGAATGAGGACACCTAATTGGATTTTAAATTATTAAATTTCTTAACCATAGGCTATACTGCCAAAGAGATGTGTGTGTGTGTGTGTGTGTGTGTGTGTACTTAGGACCTTGTGTTCTCACTTGGCTTTTTCACTCAAGGCTGGCCCTCTACTACTTGAGCCATATCTCCATTTTGGCTTTTTGCTGGATAACTGGGAAAAAAAGTTTCATGGACTGATCTTCTGGGGCTGGCTTCAAACAGCAGTTCTCAAGTTTCATCTGTCTGAGTAGCTAGGATTAGAGTCATGGGCCACCAGGATCCGGCTTAATTTTTTTTTTTAACTGTTCTTTACTTTGATGATGAGACAGCTAAAGTATAAGCAATCTCAGAGTTTACCTACTCTTAATTATTCTGAACTGGTATCTGTTCTGAAAATAGATTTGAATAGAGGACTTGGAGTGTATCACAATGGTAGAGTGTTTGCATAGCATGCTCCACAACAATAAAGTCTTGTGAAGTTTTTCTTTTCTTTTTTTGTGTGTTTACATAGTTACAGTGTTGTTTATTATTTCTATTAGTAAATTTATTTACATAGAATTTTAATGATATTCTTACATTGGCAGTTTGATTTGCATAGTTTTTTTTGTTTGTTTTTTTTTGCCAGCCATAGCTCTTGAACTCAGGTCCTGGACACTGACCCTGGGCTTTTCTGCTTAAGGCTAGCATTCCACCACTTTGAGTCACAGCACCACTTCTGGTTTTCGGGTGGTTAATTGGAGATAAGATTCTCAAAGACTTTCCAGCCCAGGCTGGCTTTGAATCATGATCCTCAGATCTCAGCCTCCTGAGTAGCTGGGATTACAGGTGTGAACCACCAGCACCTGGCTTGCACAGATACTCTTGTAAAAGAAATAATCCATTTGTTTTTGAGATAAGGTGAGGGAACTTGTAATAGGAAAGAATAGCATATAAGCAACAGTATTTCAATACTTTATTTAGGCACCATAAACAGTTGTTCTTTTTTTTTAAATTAGTGGTTTGGTTTCATTTACTTATTTACTAGAATCTGAGATTTTTTTTGTTTTAGATTAGATGATGTCAGCTGCCATGTATGGAATGGATTTTTGAATTACAGCCACTTTGTTTCTGATAAGGTGCTGTTGTCAAGACCAATGCTAATGCAGAGAAGACAGATGAAGAAGAGAAAGGTAACAACCTTAAACATATATAAATGAGGTTTCACATCTAAAAGACCAGTTACTATTAGACATCATAATTTATATCCAACTTGGTTTGGCATTACAAGAAGGGGGGGTCACAGTTCTAAAATAAAACTTCAACTTAGTCAATAGGTAAATGAATATTAATAGTTTACATTGTAGGAGAAATTCTTTCCATTGAATTTATAAATTTATAAATCAAAAGTAAGATGTTCATTCAGCTCAGAGAACAGGTACACAGACACATTATTACCAATGGCAGTCGATGAATCCATGTTGGGTT